>NW_026652294.1:35927595-36001364 GCF_009828535.3 Hylobates moloch | reverse complement strand
AAAAAAAAAAAAAAAAAAATTAGTCAGGCATGGTGGCGGGCACCTGTAATCCCATCTACTCCAGAGGCTGAGGCAGGAGAATTGCTTGAACCAGGGAGGTGGAGGGTGCAGTTAGCCAAGATCATGCCATTGCACTCCAGCCTTGGTGGCAAAAGTGAAACTCTGTCTCAAAAAAAAAAAAAAAAAGAAAAAAATGATTTATTTACTTTTGTTAGGGAGAATTCAGGGAAGAAATGAGTTGGGTTTATTTGTTTTTTCTATTTTATTTATTTATTTTTTGAGACAGAGTCTCACTCTGTCGCTTAGACTGGAGTGCAATGGCACAATCTTGGCTTACTGCAACCTCCTCCTCCCGGGCTGAAGCGATTCTCCCGCCTCAGCCTCCTAAGTAGCTGGGGTTACAGGCACATCCCACTACCCCCTGGCTAATTTTTTTTTGTTTTGTTTTGTTTTGAGATGGAGTTTCGCTCTTTTTGCCCAGGCTGGAGTGCAATGGCGCAATCTCGGCTCACCACAACCTCCGCCTCCCAGGTTCAAGCAATTCTCCTGCCTCAGCCTCCTGAGTAGCTAGGATTACAGGCATACGCCACCACACCCAGCTAATTTTGTATTTTTAGTAGAGATGGGGTTTCTCCATGTTGATCAGGCTGGTCTCGAACTCCCGACTTCAGGTGATCTGCCTGCCTCTGCCTCCCAAAGTGCTGGGATTACAGGAGTGAGCCACTGCGCCGGCCCTGTATTTTTAGTAGAGACGGGGTTTCACCATGTAGGCCAGGCTGGTCTTTGAACTCCTGACCTCAAATGATCCACCCGCCTTGGCTTCCCAAAGTGCTGGGATTACAAGTGTGAGCCACCAGTGTGAGCCACCACGGCTGGTTCCATGTAGATTTTTTTTTTTTTTTTTTTTTTTTTGAGACAGAGTCTCGCTTTCTCACCCAGGTTGGAATGCAGTGGTGTGATCACAGCTCACTGCAACCTCCGCCTCCTGGGCTTAAGTGATCCAAACACCTCAGCCTCCCAAGTAGCTGGGACTACAGGTGTGCACCACTACACCCGGGTGATTTTTGTATTTTTGGTAGAGATGGGGTTTCCTCATGTTGGCCAGGCTAGTCTTGAACTCCTGACCTCAAGTGATCTGCCTGCCTCCCAAAGTGCTGGGATTACAGGCGTGAGCCACTGCGACTGGCCTAGACTAGTGTTTGACCAAACAACTGGCCACTACTATTAGTCTGGCCAAGTTGACACATAAAATTATCCATCACACCATACCTTGGATATTTATTGTAAACTGCAATAAAGTTTAAAGTTTACAATAGGCCAGGCATGGTGGGAGGACAGCTTGAGCCCAGGAATTCCAGACCAGCCTGGGCAACAGAGCAAGATCCCACCTCTAAAAAAAAAAAAAGAAAGAAAAAAAGTTTGTATTGAAAAAAAATATGGCCAGGTGCGGTGGCTCACGCTTGTAATCCCAGCACTTTGGGAGGCCGAGGCAGGCGGATCACGAGGTCAGGAGATCGAGACCATGGTGAAACCCCGTCTCTACTAAGAATACAAAAATTAGCCGGGCATGGTGGCGGGTGCCTGTAGTCCCAGCTACTCGGAGAGGCTGAGGCAGGAGAATGGCGTGAACCCGGGAGGCGGAGCTTGCAGTGAGCCGAGATTGCGCCACTGCACTCCAGCCTGGGTGACAGAGCGAGACTCCGTCTCAAAAAAAAAAAAAAAAAAAAAAAAAAAATCCATCTGCGAGACTTCTGCTTCTGGGAAGATGGTGTACACTTTCTTTTACCTATTCCACCTGCTAAGTACAACAAAACCCTGGATATTATACATAAAACACAAAAGCTGAACACGGTGGCAGGTTCCTGTAATCTCAGCTACTCAGGAGGCTGAGGCAGGAGAATCGATTGAACCTGGGAGGTAGAGGTTGCAGTGGGCTGAGATTGCACCACTGCTCTTCAGTCTGAGCAACAGAGCAAGAGTCTGTCTCAATAAAAAGAAAAGAAAAAAAAAAAACGAAAAATGAAAAAACAACCCACTATTCTAGATGTTGCCGTGAAGGTGTTTTCAGACGTGATTAACATTTAAATCAGTATGCTTGGAGTAAAGCAGATTATCTTTCATAATGTGGGTGGGCCTCATCCAACCAGTTGAATGGCTTAGGAGGAAAGACTGAGGTTCCCTTGAGAAGGAAGGAATTCTGCCTCTAGACTACCTTTGGACCCAGGATTATGTACTCTTCCCTCGGTCTCTAGCTTGCTGACTCACTATTCAAGGTTTTGGACTTGCTAGCGCACATAATCATGAATCATGTGAGCCAATTCCTTAAAATAAATATTTGTCGTGTGTGTGTGTGTGTGTGTGTGTGTGTATACATCCTATTGGTTGTATTGGGTTTCACTCTGTTGCCCAGAGTGGAGTGGAGTGGCGTGATCATGGTTCACTGCAACCTCCTGGGCTCAAGCCATCCTCCCACTTCAGCTACCCAGGTAGCTGGGACTACGGGCGCATGCTACCATGTCTGGCTATGCTCCTGTTTTTGTAGAGTGCCCTGACTAGTACCCATGATTTTCACTTTCTGGAATTTTTTTTTTTTTTGAGACAGGATCTGTCTCTGTCACCCAGGCTAGAGTGCAGTGATGCGATCACGGCTCACTGCAACCCCCGCCTACCAGGCTTGAGCAATCCTCCCACCTCAGCCTGCCCAGTAGCTGGGACTGCAGGCACACACCACCACACCAAGCTGATTTTTGTATTTTTAGTAGAGATGGGGTTTCGCCATATTGCCCAGGCTGGTCTGGAACACTCTTGCCTTGGCCTCTCAAAATGCTGGGATTACATCAGCGAGCCACCAAGCCCGGCGTCTGGCATTTGTTATTCTCTTTATGTTCTATGTGCATTTTAAAATAATATGTATTCCCTGTTGAGATAATATATACTCTCAAATCCTGTATACGTTTTCTTATTTTTTGTGTACTTGATCTGTCCGTTTCTGAGCGAGGTATGTTAAAATCAAGCACCCCAATTGTGGATTGTTCACTTTATTCTTTATTTCTATACAATTTTACTTTATTTTAAAGCTATGTTTTTAGATAGACAAATGCCTATGACTATTAGCTAGCCGACTTGCTGGCTGTTGTAACATATTACCACAAATCGAGTGGCTTGCAAAAATAAAAATGTATCCTCTTACAGTTCTGGAGGCCAGAAGTCTGAAATCAAGGTGTCCCCATGGCCACACTTCCCCCGGAGGCTCTAGGAGAGAACGCTCCCCTGCCTTTTCCAGCATCTGGCAGCTGCCAGCATTCCAACGCTTTCCTTGCTTGGAGCTTTATCATTCTAATCTCTGCTACTGTTTTTATATCAGTTTCGCTTCTGTGTATCTGTGTCTTCTCCTCTCCTGTCTCTTATAAGGACACTTGTCACTGGTTTTTGGGCCCTCTTGGATAATCTAGAATCATCTCCTTATCCAGGTCCTTAATTCATTTACATCTCAAAGATCCTTTTTCCAAATAAGATAACATTCACAGATGTCAGGGATTAGGACATGGACGTATCTTTTGAGGGGGGCCATCATTGAGCCCACTACAACTATTATAGCTTCTTGGTATATTATACCTTTTATAAAGATGAAATATTCCCCTTGGTCCCTTTTAATGCTTTCTGTTTTGAATTCTTTTGTTTGGCATTAATATTGCTATATTTGTTTTCTTTATATTAGTATTTTTATGTCTTAACTTATTCTCTTATTTTCCAGCTTTTTTTTTTTTTTTTTTTTTTTGAGATGGAGTTTCACTCTCGTTACCCAGGCTGGAGTGCAATGGCATGATCTCGGCTCACCAAAACCTCTGCCTCCCGGGGTTCAGGTGATTCTCCTGCTTCAGCCTCCCGAGTAGCTGAGATTACGGGTGCCCAGCTAATTTTCTGGTATTTTTAGTAGAGATGGGGTTTCACCATGATGGCCAGGATGGTCGCGAATTCCTGACCTCAGGTGATCCACCTGCCTGGGCCTCCCAAAGTGCTGGGATTACAGGCGTGAGCCACCATGCCTGGCATTTTCCAGCTTTTTACCAATTTGTTTTTGTTGTCTCTTGCAAACAGCATGTAGCAGAATTATTTTATTTACTTATTTATTTGTTTGTTTATTTATTTTTGAGACAGAGTCTCGCTCTTTGTCCAGGCTGGTGTGCAGTGGTGCAATCTCAGCTCACTGCAACCTCCTCCTCCCAGGTTCAAGTGATTCTCCTGCCTCAGCCTCCTGAGTAGCTGGGACTACAGGTGTGTGCCACCACGCCTGGGTAATTTTTGTATTTTTAGTAGAGACAGGGTTTCACCATGCTGGCCAGGCTGGTCTTGAACTCCTGGACTCGTGATTCTCCTGCCTCAGCCTCCCAAAGTGCTAGGATTACAGGTGTGAGCCACTGTGCCCGGCGAGCAGAATTATTTTATAATATAATCTGGCATATGTCTCTTTAACAGGTGAGTTCAACCCAATACATGATGTCTTTCTCAGATATGTTTGAGCTTATTCCTGTAATTTTATTCTCTTTTTTCTCTATTTTTCCGTTTTTGTTTGTTTGTTTATTGAGGCAGAGTCTCACTCTTCTTGCCCAGGCTGGAGTGCATTGGCATGATCTCAGCTCACTGCAACCTCTGCCTCCTGGGTTCAAGCAATTCTCCTGCCTCAGCCTCCTGAGTAGCTGGGATTACAGGCGCCCACCACCATGCCCGGCTAATTTTTGTATTTTTAATAGAGATGGGGTTTCACCATGTTGGCCAGGCTGCTCTTGAACTCCCGACCTCAGGTGATCCACCCGCCTTGGCCTCTTAAAGTGCTGGGATTACAAGCGTGAGCCACCATGCCCGGCTACCATTCATTGATTTTTAACATAACATTTAAATGTAACTTTCTATCAAAATCTAGAACAAATAACAACTGGCCCCAAAACAAGATGAGGTTCTTAGAATGTGTTTAGTTTTCTATCCCTACCCCTTCATCTTCCATGAGATATCACCAAGAATTTTAATTATAGATTACTACTTCCATTGTATTTTATGTATTTGTTTACTTATTTATTTATTTTTTGAGACAGGGTCTCGTTCTGTCACCCAGGCTGGAGTGCAGTAGTGCGATCATAGTTCACTGCAACCTCCAACTCCTGGGATCAAGCAATCCTCCCAACTCAGCCTCCTAAGTATCTGGGACTACAGGTGCCCACCACCACACCCAGCTAATTTAAAAATTTTTAGGCCAGGCTCAGTGGCTTATGCCTGTAATCCCAGCACATTGGGAGGCTAAAGTGGGCAGGTCACAGAAGGTCAGGAGTTCACAACCAGCCTGACAAACATGGTGAAACCCCATCTCTACTAAAAATACAAAAATTAGCCAGGTGTGGTGGCAGCCACCTGTAATCCCAGCTACTTGGGAGGCTGAGGCAGGAGAATCGCTTGAACCCAGAAGGCGGAGGTTGCAGTTAGCCGAGATCGTGCCATTGCACTCTAGCCTGGGCGACAAGAGCGAGACCCCGTCTCAGGAAAAAAAAAAAAAATTCAGTAGAGATGAGATCTCACTAGGTTATCCAGGCAGAACTTAAATTCCTGGGCTTGATTCTCCCACCACTGCTTCCATTTTAAAACATCAGTTAGAACTTTCTTAGACTTACCAATGCATTAGCTGGTTTCCTTGCTTACTGTTGCTTCGTGAGTCTCATGTCTTCTGGGATTCTGGGATTACATCTGTCACTCTTTTCAGCTGCTCAGCACCCGAAGGCCTTTTCCTATGCTCCAGACACCCCACAGCATGAGCAAGACCCTGCCTCTCACTAGCAAATGGGAAAGCACCAGACCCTTGGTTCCTTTGCAGCCAGGCCCCAGGCATCTCACTGGGGCTTCTCCAGGCAGGCTTTCCTGTTTGCCTGAAGGGCCACACCAAATCTGAACAGGGCACCAGGAGGCAGTTCCTCTTGGTCTCTACCTGCGGGATAGGCCTACTTCTAAGAGCAGCAACCATTTAATAAGATATTTTTTCCCCAGTGTCCTAAACACTTTTGTGTTAACATTAGTTGCCTAGGCTAGAGTGCAATGGTGTGATCTTGGCTCACTGCAACCTCAGCCTCCTGGGTTCAAGCAATTCTCCTGTCTCAGCCTCCCCAGTAACTGGCGCGCCCAACCACGCCCAGCTAATTTTTCTGTGTTTTACTAGAGACGCGGTTTCACCATGTTGGCCAGGCTGGTCTCAAACTCCTAATCTGAAGTGATCCACCCACCTCAGCCTCTAGAAATGCTGGGATTGGCCGGGCGCGGTGGCTCACGCTTGTAATCCCGGAACTTTGGGAGGCCGAGGCGGGCGGATCACGAGGTCAGGAGTTCGAGACCACGGTGAAACCCCGTCTCTACTAAAAATACAAAAAATTAGCCGGGCGTGGTGGCGGGCGCCTGTAGTCCCATCTATTCGGAGAGGCTGAGGCAGGAGAATGGCGTGAACCCGGGAGGCGGAGCTTGCAGTGAGCCGAGATCGTGCCACTGCTCTCCAGCCTGGGTGACAGAGCAAGACTCCGTCTCAAAAAAAAAAAAAAAAAAGAAAAAAAAGAAATGCTGGGATTACAGGTGTGAGCCACTACGCTGGCCAAACATTATATTTTTAAGACATATTCATATTGATGTACCCACAGCTATAATTCATTCATTCACAGTGCTTTATTGTATTTAATGAGTAAAAGGCATTTTTCCTCTCTGTTGTTTATGATCATTTGCTTTGTTTCCACTTTTTTCCCCCATTATAAATAATAGCCAGGCGCAGTGGCTCATATCTGTAATCCCAGCACTTTGGGAGGCTGAGACAGAAGGATTGCTTGAGTGGAGGCTTCAGACCAGCCTGGGCAACATAGTGAGACCTCATCTCTGCTAAAAATGAAAACAAAAATAAATCAGCCAGGTATGGTAGCAGGTGCCTGTGGTCCCACCTACTCGGGAGGCTGAGGTGGGAGGATGACTTGAGCCCGGGAGGTGGAGGTTGCAGTGAGCTGAGACTGCACCACTGCAGTACAGCCTGGGTGACAGAGCAAGACACTGCCTCAAAATAAATAAATAATAAAATAAAATAAAATAAAATAATGAATAAATTAAAATAAGAAACTGGGGGGGATGTGAGTCCCAGACATTAGCATTTTTGCTAAGATTTTATTTTTATATAATTTAAAACTTACAGAAAAAGTACCAGAATAGTAGGAAGAACTGCATGCCCTCTTCCCAGATTCACCATGTGTTAACATTTTGTCTTATTTGCTTGATCATCCTGTCTTTCTCCCTCTTAAGTGTTTTTTCCTGGAACCATTTGAGAACAAGCTGAAGACATTATGTTTCTTTACCACTAAATATTTCAGTGTGTGTTTCCTAAAACAAAGACATTTCCTTATATACTACGGTGCAGTTATTAATTTTAGGAAATATAATATTGATACAATACTAATATCCAATCCACAGTCCATAATCCCATTTGGCCAAGTGTCGTAAAATGTCCTTGATAGTTGTTGTTTTTTGCTTTTTTCTTTCCTGTCCAGAATCCAATCCAGGACCATATCACTTTAATTTGCTTTAGTTCCTTAACCTGTCTTTATTTTTCATAAGTTTGACATTTTTTAAAATTATAGTCCAGTAATTATGTAGAGTTTCCCTCAATTTGTCAGATGTTTCCACAAGATTGTATTTGGGTTATGTTTTTCTGGCAGGAATATTACACCAGCGATCTTTCTTGGTGCGTTGTATCAGGAAACATATTATATCAATTTCACCCTTAATGGGGATGTTAACTTTGATCCCTTGGTTAAGGTGGCATCCACCATGTTTCTCCACTGTGGAGATTCTGGTTTTTTACTTTGTAACTAAGGAGCACTTTTGTGGAGAGATACTTTGATACTATGTAAATATCTTGTTCCTTCTCAATCTCTGGCCTATATCCTGCAGCATCCACTGATAATTTTTTTTTTTTTTTTTTTGAGACAGAGTTTCACTCTTGTTGCCTAGGCTGGAGTGCAATGGTGGGATCATGGCTCACCACAACCTCCGCCTCCCTGGTCCCGGTTCAAGCAGTTCTCCTGCCTCAGCCTCCTGAGTAGCTGGAATTACAGGCATGCGCCACCACACCCAGCTAATTTTTGTATTTTTAGTAGAGACGGGGTTTCACCACGTTGGCCAGGCTGGTCTCGAACTCCTGACCTCATGGTCCACCCACCTCGGCCTCCCAAAGTGCTGGGATTACAGGTGTGAGCCACCGTGCCTGGCTATCCACTGATAATTCTTGCCGGAATTAATTACTGTCATGATGACAGAAAAACTTTCCTTTAAAAAAAAGTCATTTAGCTGACTCTGGGCACATTGTGGGTTAGCTCTGTTCTTCGAGAAGCAACAAAAAATAAAAATTAAAAAAAAAAAAAAGGCTGGGTGCAATGGCTCACTCCTGTAATCCCAGCACTTTGGGAAGAGGAGGCAGGTGGATCACTTGAGTCCAGGAGTTGAAGACAAGTCTGGGCAACGCGTCGAAACCCTGTCTCTACTGAAAAATATTTTAAAAAATTAGCCTGGTGTGGTGGTGCATGCCTGTAATCCTAGCTACTCAGGAGGCTGAGGCACAAGAATCCCTTGAACCTGGGAGGCAGGGGTTGCAGTGAGCAGAGATCTTGCCACTTGCACTCCAGCCTGGGTGATGGAGCAAGACTCTGTCTAAATAAATAAAAATACAAAAATTAGGCCTGGCACGGTGGCTCACGCCTGTAATCCTAGCACTTTGGGAGGCCGAGGTGGGTGGATCACCTGAGGTCAGGAGTTCGAGACCAGCCTGGCCAACATAGTGAAACCCCATCTCTACTAAAAATGCAAAAATTAGTCGGTCATGGTGGCACATGCCTGTAGTCTCACCTACTCCGGAGGCTGAAGCAGGAGAATCGCTTGCACCCAGGAAGCAGAGATTGCAGTGAGCCGAGATCGTGCAACTGCACTCCAGCCTGGGTGACAGAGCAAGACCCCATCTCAAAAATAAATAAATAAATAAATAAATACAAAAAATAAAAAGTGATTTAAAAGCCAAGGGCGATGGCTCATGGCTGTAATTCCAGTACTTTGGGAGGCTGAGGTAGGAGGATTGCTTGAGTCCAGGAGTTTAAGAGCAGCCTGGGCAACACAGTGAGACCCCGGCTCTACAAAAAAATTAAAAAATTAGCTGGGTGTGATGGTGTGGACCTGTAGTCTCAGCTACTCGGGAGGCTGAGGTGGGAGGATCGCTTCAGCCTGGGAGGTCAAGGCTGTGGTGAGCTGTAATGATGGCATTACAGCCTTGGCATTACAGTGCAATGGTGGCACTCCAGCCTTGGCAACTCTATGAGACCCTGTCTCAAAAATAAATAAATAAATATATACATAAATATATACATAAATAAATAAGTGATTTAAGTTTATTCCTTTTTCTTTGTAACCAAAAGAGTCCACCTAAAACAAAACAAAAGTTGGAATCAAAAGTGGGGTTCCGTGGAACTGATCCTGAGTCCGATAAGGGGCCTGGGCCGTTGAAGTAGAATGTTTCTATCCAAGGTTTGCATGACAGAGTCACTAATTAATCTGTCACCTGGGGGATCCTGGACTTTAAACATGGGCCCTGTTAGCAGGCATTTGGTCAATTGGTGGCTTTAGCTCTGGGTCAATTCCAGGAGAGAAAGTGTATTTTGAGCTTTCTAGACTAGATTAGTTACTGTATTATAAATTCCTAGGGCACCTTGCCAAAGCTGTTCTGCCACTTTGTTTTAATGTTTGTCTGTCCCTCTGGATGGCAGACTTTGGAACAGCAGGCACTCAGAAGCATGGCCCATGTTCTAAGAGGCAGGAGCTGCTCCATGGATTGGGAGAGGATTGAAAACATTAAATAAGGAACCTCCTTGGGCTTCTCTCTCTGTCTCATGTCTCACTTTTATAAGCTTCCTCTGATGTCTTTTTTTTTTTTTTTTTTTTGAGAGAGTCTTGTTTTGTCACCCAGGCTAAAGTTCAGTGGCATGATCTTGGCTCATGGCAACCTCCACTTCCTGGCTTCAAGCGATTCTCCTGCCTCAGCCTCCCGAGTAGCTGGGATTACAGACACCTGCCACCACACCCAGGTAATTTTTGTATTTTTAGTAGAGACGGGGTTTCACCATGTTGGCCAGGCTGGTCTTGAACTCCTGACCTCAAGTGATCCACCCGCCTCAGCCTCTCAAAGTGTTGGGATTACAGGCCACTGAGCCCAGCCTAAAACAACGTTTGAACATTAAAATTAAGAATCTTTTTTTTTTTTTTTTTGTAGAGATGGGGGTCTCACTATGTTCCAGGCTGGTTCAGAACTCCTGAGCTCAAGCTATCCTTCAGCCTTGGCCTCCCAAAATGCTGGGATTACAGATGAGAGCCACCTAACTCAGATACCACTTTCTTTTTAAATATAGACTTCCTGGGCCGGGTGCGGTGGCTCACGCTTGTAATCCCAGCACTTTGGAAGGCCAAGGAGGGTGGATCAGCTGAGGTCAGGAGTTTGAGATCAGCCTGACCAACATTGAGAAACCCTGTCTTTACTAAAAATACAAAATTAGCTGGGCATGGTGGCATATGCCTGTAATCCCAGCTACTCGGGAGGCTGAGGCAGGAGAATCACTTGAACCCAGGAGGCGGAGGTTGCAGTGAGCCGAGATTGCACCATTGCACTCCAGCCTGGGCAACAAGAGTGAAACTCTGTCTCAAAAATAATAATAATAAAAAATAAAAATAAAAATAGACTTCCAGCTGGGCGCGGTGGCTCACGCCTGTAATCCCAGCAATCTGGGAGGCCGAGGCCGGTGGATCGCACGGTAAGAAGATCAAGACCATCCTGGCCAACATGGTGAAACCCCGTCTCTACTAAAATACAAAAAATTAGCAGGGCGTGGTGGCGTGCACCTGTAGTCCCAGCTACTTGGGAGGCTGAGGCAGGGGAGTTGCTTGAACCTGGGAGGTGGAGGTTTCAGTGAGCTGAGATCACGTCACTACACTCCAGCCTGGGCAACAGAGTGAGACTCTGTCTCAAAAAAAAAAAAATTAAAAATTAAATAAATAAAAATGGACTTCTATTTACTTTTAGTATTAACAGTATAAATAAGTATTGGTAGTAAGAGCATTAAAAGTCAAGCCAGCCATGGTGAAGTGAGGCTGCAGTTGATGCTACTCAGGAGGCCAAGGCAGGAGGATCATTTGACCTCAGGAGTTTGGGACCAGCCTGGACAACACAGCATAGCAAGACCCTGTCTTGATGAAAAGTTAAAAAATTAGCCAAGTATGGTGGTGTGCGCCTGTGATCCCAGCTATTCAGGAGGCTGAGGCAGGCAGATCATTGAGCCCAGCAGGTTGACGCTGCCATGAGCCAAGATTGCACCACTGTGATCCAATCTGGGTGACAGGTATACTTCCTTTTTTTTTTTTTTTTTGAGACGGAGTCTTGCTCTGTCACCAGGCTGGAGTGCACTGGCATGATCTCGGCTCACTGCAACCTCTGTCTCCAGAGTTCAAGATATTCTCCTGCCTCAGCCTCCTAAGTAGCTGGGATTACAGGCACGTACCATCACACCCAGCTAATTTTTGTATTTTTAGTAGAGATGGGGTTTCACCATGTTGCCCAGGCTGGTCTCGAACTCCAGACCTCAGGTGATCCGCCCACCTTGGCCTCCCAAAGTGCTGGGATTACAGGCGTGAGCTACCGTGCCCAGCTGTAATTACTTCTTGCCTCCTTTCTGTTTGGGATTCCCACCTCATCAAACTGTTTAGGTACTAGGAGTTCTTAGTAGTTTTTCTCTGATTTAGAATCCTTTCCTCCTGAACTTTCAGGATCAGCTGGACCCTCATCTGGCTTCTGCAGCGGCATCATCTCTGCCACCACCTTCTCACTTTCTGAAGGCAAGCCCACGATGTGGTGGAAACTGCCGGTGAATGCAGCGTCCATTCTTTGCTGATATGGGGACTCTCCTTCTCGATTCATTCTCGTCTCCTGCCTCTGCGCTGAAATGAGAAGCAGATTCGAGGTCTTGTCTTTTCTGTTTTTATTTTTCATTTGTTTTATTATTTTTTTTTTATTGCAGCAGAGGCTCACTCTGTTGCCCGGGCTGGAGTGCAGTGGCGCAATCTCAGATCACTGCAGCCTCCACCTCCCAGGTTCAAGCAATTCTCCTGCCTCAGCGTCCCGAGTAGCTGGGATTACAGGCACGCACCACCACGCCCAGCTAATTTTGTAATTTTAGTAGAGACGGGGTTTCTCCACGTTGGTCAGGCTGGTCTTGAATTCCTGACTCTCAGATGACCCACCTGCCTCGGCCTCCCAAAGTGCTGGGATTACAGGCGTGAGCCACTGCGCCTGGCCGAGATCTTTTTCTAACAAGATGACCGGTATGGACTCTCCTTCCTGTACTGGTAAGTCGCAAGGACTTTTGTTTTCTCTTCTTTACCCAAGTCTGTAAAGAGATTGCCTCCTGGGGAGGGTGAGTGCTTAGCCCTGGCCCTGGGGCCCCCCTGGTGGCCCCCCTCTCCTCTATCTCTCCATCTCCCCCTCCCCCACCCTCCACATTTTTATCCCTCTTTGAAATCACTTTGGAGTTTTTACCATTTTTGTTCATCTCTTTCCCAGGCGCCAGCCCCCCTTCTGCTCTGGTGTGCTGTTCTTCTCCAAGTCCAGGTCTTCCTTTCTCCCAGGATTTCTCACCGTTTCCCCACGGTGCTTTTACATCTGCCGGCAACCCAGGTTTTGTCAGCTCTTCATGGCTTTCTGTGAGGGCTTCATAAATACAGCAGAGAAGTCACTGGTTACAGACATTTTCTCCCAGTTTGTTGTTTGCCTGCCTTTCGTTTTATAGTTTTGCCCTACAGAAGTTGATGTATTTTTTTTTTTCTTTGTGGTCTCTGATTTGGGCTCCAGGGAAAGGAAGAAAGGCCGTCTTTCCTCTGAGATACTAATTAGTTCATTAATTCTTGTTTTGCTCTATGACTTTCTTGGCTTCATTTTTTTTTCTTTTTCTTTTTTTCTGGTCTCAAACTCCCGACCTCAGGTGATCCGCCCGCCTCAGCCTCCCAAAGAGCTGGGATTACAAGCGTGAGCCACCGCACCTGGCCTCAGGTGGAAAGCTTTAATTTTCTTTATGTTTTTATTTCTGTAGAGATAGGGTTTTGCCATGTTGCCCAGGCTAGTCTCAAACTCCTGGCCTCAAGCAACCCTCCCACCTTGACCTCACAAAGTGCTGGGATTACAGGTTGGAGCCACCATACCTGACCTGAAATTTTTGTTTTTGTTTTTGTTTTTTTTTTGAGACAGAGTCTCACTCTGTCACCCAGGCTGGAGGGTGCAATGGTAGGATCACCACTCACTGCAACTTCTGCCTCCCAGGTTCAATTGATTGTCCCCCCTTTCCACTTCAGCCTCCTGAGTAGCTGGGACTACAGGTGCATGCCACCAACTGGACTAATTTTTTTTTTTTTTTTTTGAGATGGAGTTTTGCTCTGTTGCCCAGGCTGGAGTGCAGTGGCATGATCTCGGCTCACTGCAAGCTCTGCCTCCCGGGTTCACGCCACTCTCCTGCCTCAGCCTCCCGAGTAGCTGGGACTACAGGCACCCGCCACCATGCCCGGCTAATTTTTTGTATTTTTAGTAGAGATGGGGTTTCACTGTGTTAGCCAGGATGGTCTCGATCTCCTGACCTCGTGATCCGCCCGCCTCGGCCTCCCAAAGTGCTGGGGGCCCGTTTTTTTTTTTTTTTTTAAACAGGGGGTTTCACCATTTGCCAGGTGGTTTGAACCTTGGTCTCAAGGCCCGTTTGGCCTCCGCTGAGGTACCTCATTCAATCAAAGGACGTGTGGGCAGCCAGCCTGTAGCAGCTCTGCTGGGCCTCAGGTATTCCTGAGGCGGAGTGGGGCGGGGCGGGAATGCTGAGGCGAATTGTCTCTGCTCGTCTGCGTCTCAGCTGCATTCTCTCTCACCCACGTAAAAGACGAGGAATGAACATGGTGGCCCATGCATCCAGGTTTCATAGCTTGTGGCAGCAGAGACAGACTGCTTTCCTGAGTTTTGTTTGAGAACATTCCCAGGGAAGGGACTTTCTTTGGCCTGGCTTGGGTTAGGTGTCCTCCTGAGACCAGTCCACTCTGGCCAGGGGTGGGCTGTCTCCGTTCCGGGCAGATCCTCTGGACCCACAGGATTGGAGACAGACAGTTCTCGGAAGAAGGGAAGGTGCTGGAAGATAAAGCACCCATGACTTCATGTATTTCCCTCATACAGGCTCGTGCCTGTAATTCCAGCACTTTGGGAGGCCGAGGTGGGTGGGTCGCCTGAGGTCAGGAGTTCGAGACCAGCCTGCCAGCATGGTGAAACCCCGTCTGTACTAAATATACAAAAATTAGCTGGGTGTGGTGGTGCGGCCTGTAGTCCCAGTTACTCGGAAGGCTGAGGCAGGGTAATTGCTTGAACCCGGGAGGTTGCAGTGAGCTGAGATTGCGCCACTGCATTCCAGCCTGGCCAGAGAGGGAGACTCCGTCTCAAAAAAAAAAAAAAAAAAAAAAAAAGAAAAAAAGAAATCCGGGTCTACTACACCTCCCTGCTCTGGTTCAGCTGAGCCTACTTCTGTTCACAAATCAAGGGCGGGTCTTTGTGTGGAGTGGAGAGGGGGCCCTCCTCTGGCCAGCCTGGGGATATTTGTGCTGTGAGGGCACTGAAGGCAGAGAGGCCGCGGCCTGGCAGCCTGGCCGCTGGGGGCAGCTGCAGCTGTTCCTCGCTGCTAGCCAGAAGCCGGCGGGTGATGGGAGTGGCTTCCTGTTGAGCTGAGTTCTTTGGGTCTAACTTGGAAGTCAAAGCATCCCGGGGTGTGTGTGTGTCTGGGTCTGTGTGTGCGTGTGTGTCCGCGTGTGTGTGTGTCTGTGTGTGTCTGTGTCTGTGTGTATGTATGGGTGTGTGTCTGTGTGTAGGGGAATTGTCAGGCAGCCCATTCAGGTTCTGGGGAATTTTCATTATGAAAATACGAACCATCAGCCCTGGCTAGCAGGCCTGTGCCTGACTCCACTAACTCGGCAGGAAGTCTCAGCCCCGGAGGCAGTCCTCACTGTGAGCAAACCAAACCTAGACAAAGACGGTGGCTGAGCCTGAGCGTTGCTCCCAGCACTGGCAGGAACGCACTGTTGTGACGTGGGAAGTGGCAAGAGCCCCTTCCGGAAACTCGTCCAGCATGAGGAGCAAGGCAGCAGGTACAAGCCCCTGGGCTGCACTAGTCACTCACAAGTTGCAGCTCCAGCCCCTGGCTCTCGGGTGAATGCGGTCCATGCGTGAGGCCCATGGCCACTGCAGCCATCCAGGAATGAGGATTTCTACTCACTCCAACCCACCACCCATGAGCACCTCTTTTATGCAGGTTGTTGGCTCAAATGTAGTTTTGTTAACTATTGCATTTTATTATTATTATTTTGAGACAGAGTCTCACTCTGTCACCAGGCTGGAGTGCAATGGTGTGATCTAGGCTCACCGCAACCTCTGACTGCCTGGTTCAAGGGGACTCTCCTGCCTCAGCCTCCCGAGTAGCTGGGATTACAGGTACGCGCCACCACGCCCAGCTAATTTTTGTATTTTTAGTAGAGACAGGGTTTCACCATGTTGGCCAGGATGGTCTCGATCTCCTGACCTCGTGTTCCTCCCACCTCAGCCTCCCAAAGTGCTGGGATTATAGGTCTGAGCCACTGGTCCAGCTTATTGTTTTTAATTATTATTATTTTGAGACAGAGTCTTGCTTTGTGGCCCAGGCTGGAATGCAGTGTCACTATCTCGGCTCACTGCAACCTCCGTCTCCTGGGTTCAAGCGATTCTCCTGCCTCAGCCTCCCAAGTAGCTGGGACTGCAGGCACGCACCACCATGCCCAGCTAAATTTTCTTTTCTTTTTTTTTTAGAGATGGAGTTTCGCTCTTGTTGCCCAGGCTGGAGTTCAATGGCATGATCTTGGCTCACTGCAACCTCCGCCTCCCGGGTTCAAGTGATTCTCCTGCCTTGACCTCCCGAGTAGCTGGGATTATAGGTGTAATCCCCGGCTAATTTTTTGTGTCTTTAGTAGAGATGGGGTTTCACCATGTTGATCAGGCTGGTCCCGAACTACTGACCTCGTGATCCACCCGCCTCGGCCTCCCAAAGTGCTGGGATTACTGGCTCAAGCCACCGTGCCCGCCTAAGTTTTCTATTTTTAGTAGAGACAGGGTTTCACCATGTGGGTCAGGCTGGTCTTGAACTCCTGATCTCAAGTGATCTACCTGCCTTGGCCGCCCAAAGTGCTGGGATTACAGGCACGAGCCACCTTGCCCGGCCCACTATTGCATTTTCTATGTTGTGGGGTGTGTGTGTGTGATGTATTGTTTATACATGATGTAGTTGTGGTGCTTAAGTTGAGGATTTAGCCCATCATTTGGAGAATGGGTAGAAATCAGACCTGAGTGAAACTGCTTGGAGCAGGGAACACTGGACTCTGGGCTGAGTGGTTTTTTTTTCTTTTTTTTCTTTTTTTTTTTGAGACTGAGTCTCACTCTGTCGCCAGGCTGGAGTGCAGTGGCGCGATCTTGGCTCACTGCAAGCTCCGCCTCCTGGGTTCACGCCATTCTCCTACCTCAGCCTCCCGAGTAGCTGGGACTACAGGTGCCTGCCACCACGCCCAGCTAATTTTTTTTTTTTAATTTTTAGTAGACACGGGGTTTCACCATGCTAGCCAGGATGGTCTCGATCTCCTGACCTTGTGATCCGCCCACCTTGGCCTCCCAAAGTGCTGGGACCACAGGCGTGAGCCACCGCACCCAGCCTTTTTTTTTTTTTTTTTTTTGAAATGGAGTCTCGCTCTGTCACCAGGCTGCAGTGCAGTGGCACAGTCTCAGCTCACTGCAACCTCCATCTCCCAGATTCAAGTGATTCTCCTGCCTCAGCCTCCTAAGTAACTGGGATTACAGGCACCTGCCACCAGCCCAACTAATTTTTGTATTTTTAGTAGAGACGGGGTTTCACCGCGTTAGCCAGGATGGCCTCGATCTCCTGACCTCATGATCCGCCTGCCTCGGCCTCCGAAAGTGCTGGGATTACAGGCGTGAGCCACCATGCCCAGCCGAGAGTGTTTTTTTGAAGGACCCTTGCCATAATCACTTTTTTTTTAATTCCCCCAATCATTTATCCTTTAAGTTACAAACAATGCGATTACACTCTAAGTTATTTTAACATGTACAATGAAGTTACTATTGACTATAGTCACTCTACTGTGCTATCAAATAGTAGGTCTTATTCTATTTTTTTTGTACCCATTAACCATCCCCACCATCCGCCTACCTGTCCACTACCCTTCCCAGCCTCTGGTAACCATCCTTCTATTCTCTGTGTCCGTGAGGTTAATTGTTTTGATTTTTAACTCCCACAAATAAGTGAGAACATGCGATGATTGTCTTTCTGTGCCTGGCTTATTGCACCTAACATAGTGATCTCCAGTTCCATTCATTTTGCAAATGACAGGATCTCATCCTTTTCTACGGCTGAATAGTGCTCCATTGTGTATATGCACCACATTTTCTTTATCCATTCATCTGTGTTTTTCTTTTTTCTTTTTTTTTTTAACAGAGTGTTTGCTCTTGTTTCCCAGGCTAGGATGCAGTGGCATGATCTTGGCTCCCCATTCATCTGTTTTTTAAAATTTTATTTGTTTATTTACAGATGAGGGCTCACTATATTGCCCAGGCTGGTCTTGAACTCCCAGGCTCAAGCAATCCTCCTACCTCGGCCTCCCAAAGTGCTGGTATTATGGGCCTGAGCCACTGCACCCGGCCTATCCACCCATCTGTTGATGAACACTGAGGTTGCTTCCAAATCTTAGCTATTGTAGTGCTGCTGGTTCTCAGCTAGTTCTAGTGCTGCAACAGAGGAGCACAGATACCTCTTCGATATACTGACTGCCCTTCTTTTTTTTTTTTTTTTTTTTTTTTTTTGAGATAGAGTTTCATTCTTGCTGCCAGGCTGGAGTGCAATGGAGAGATCTCGGCTCACTGCAACCTCCTCCCAGGTTCAAGTGATTCTCCTACTTCAGCCTCCCAAGTAGCTGGGATTACAGGCATGTGCCACCACGCCCAGCTAATTTTGTATTTTTAGTAGAGACAGGAGTTCTCCAGCCAGGCCAGTCTTGAACTCCTGACCTCAGGTGATCCACCTACCTCAGCCTCCCAAAGTGCTGGGATTACAGGCATGAGCCATCGCACCCGGCCTGATTTCCGTTTTTTGGGGGCATATACTCAGCAGTAGGATTGCTGGATCACCTGGTAGCTCAATTTTTAGTTTTTTTTGAGGAACCTCCAACCCGTTCTCCATAGTGCTTGTGATAATTTACATTCCCACCAGCAGTGTACGAGGCTTCCCTTTTCTCCATACCCTCACCAGCATTTCCTGCCTGTCTTTTAGATATAAGCCATTTTAACTGGGATGAGATGGTATCTGTCTCATTGTAGTTTTGATTTGCATGTCTCTGATGACCAATGATGCTGAGCACCTTTTCTTATACCTGTTTGGCATTCGTGTATCTTATTTTGAGAAGTGTCTATTCAAATCTTCTGCCCTCTTTTTGATCAGCTTATTAGATTTTTTTTTCCTCATAATCACTTTTGGAAGCAAGATTTCAAGTTTCAATCCTGCTGGGGAGGATGGAGTGAATTTATATTAACTGTATTAATTTATCTATATTTCATATATTTGTATATATTTCAGCTCTAGCAGTGAGAATGGCATCATGGCAGGCTGTTTTGGGAGCTAAACATATAGAAGAAGCGGGCTGGGTTGGTAGAGGGTGAAAGGCACCAGACGTGGTGTCAGGGTCTGCCACACCCCCTATCCGTCGTAAACGAGGCAGCCTTAGGCCAACCCCATGACCCTTCTTCAGTGTGGGCACCCCAAGCCCTCAGAGCATCAGGCAGTAGCAATGGGAACAAAAATGCTGCCTCTGCAGAGAGAAGCCAAGAAGTTGGTCTGGGTCCGAGACCATGGGGAAATGACGCACAGGGACGAGAAAGCAGAAACTACACAGTAGAAAGGGGACATGCAAAGTAGGGGGAATGGGCAGTGCTGACGAAATGAGAGGAGCAGAGAGCGGACAGAGCAGTGGAGACAGATCGGGGGACAGGCTCTGGAGCTGCCTTGGCCTCTGACACTGGTCTAGTAAGTTCCAGTCCATGTGCAAGACTATAGGAAACCTAGGAGAAACTTCATTTTTTTTGTTTTTTGAGACAGAATTTCACTCTTGTTGCCCAGGCTGGAGTATAATGGTGTGATCTCGGCCCACTGCAACCTCCGTCTCCTAGGTTCAAGTGATTCTCCTGCCTCAGCCTCCCGAGTAGCTGGGATTACAGGCGCCAGCCACCATGCCCAGCTAATTTTTGTGTTTTTGGTAGAGACGGGGTTTCACCATTTTGGCCAGACTGGTCTCGAACTCTTGACCTCAGGTGGTCCATCTGCCTTGGCCTCCTGAAGTGCTGGGATTACAGGCGTGAGCCACCGCATCCGGCCGGAAACTTCATTTTTTTGAGATAGGGTCTCGCTTGTCACCCAGGCTGGAGTGTAGTGCGATCGTAGCTCACTGCGTCCTTGATCTCTTAGGGTCAAGCAATCCTCCCACCTCAGCCTCCTAAGTAGCTGGGACTACAGGCATGCACCACGACACCTGGCTATTTTTTTGTTGTTGTTAATTTATTTTTGTAGAGATGGGGGTCTCACTATGTTGCCCAGGCTGGTCTTGACCTCCTGGGCTCAAGTGATCCTCCAGCCTCAGCCTCCCAAATAGTTAGGATTACAGGCGTGAGCCACTGTGCCTGGTCGGAACCTTGTTTTTCTGGCAGATCTGATTCACCCTAGCTACGGATTCCATAGCACCTGTTTATTTTTATGCGTCCCACAGTCTGCCATCACTGGCTGTTGATAGGTCTCTGTCATTAGATGATAACTCCTTGAGGCTTGTTTTATCCATCTCAATAACCACAGCACCCGGCCCTGTAAGGGGGAACTTTGTAGGTGTCCATTGATGTTTGAATAAATATTTGCATTTATCACAATTCTTGTCCCAAGCCTTGACCCAGAAGCTCTGGAATAAGCAGCAGCACAGATTTGAGAGTTAGTCCGTGTACCAGCCACATGCAAGGAGGTGAGCTGGGTCAAAGAGACCCGGAAAGGGAGTCTGAAATGGAAATCGTGGGGGTGATAAGGCAGCAGTGGAAACAGGCTTTACGCATGTGTGGGAAATGGACAAGGAGCCCCATGGACACCCTGTTCTTTGGTGTGTCCTCGCTTGTAACATGGAGGCGATTATGACCTACCTCATAGGTGGGGGGAGGAGACCCCAAAGTGATGGACCTGAAAGTGTTTTGTGAAGGGTAAAATAAACACAGGTGTACGAGATCAATAGAGTTGATTGATAAGTCTCATGCATTATTGCCAATCTGCTTGTGTGACCCTGGATCCCGACCTTAGCATCCCCTTTCGTATATTCAGGACAGTGATCGTTGCTTTGCTGGACTGCTGTGAGGAAATGAGATGTAAGCAGAAAATATGCTTAGGCCAGCCCCTCTTACCTCACGAGGAACACCTGGACAGTTTCCTAAAAATACAGATTCCTGGCACCCTAGTCCCGAAATCATAATTCTCTGGGAATGGAGCCTAGGAATCTGAATTTAAAATAAGTACCTCTCCAGGTGATTAGAATGGTTCAAGAAGGCTTTAAGAAACACTGGGGCCGGGCATGGTGGCTCACACCTGTAATCCTAACCCTTTGGGAAGCTGAGGCAGGAGGATCGCTTTAGCCCAGGAGTTTGAGAGGCTGCAATGAACTATGATGGTGCCACTGCACTCCTGTCTGGGTGACAGAGTGAGATCCTGTCCCCCCACCCCCTGCCAAAAAAAAAAAAAAAAAAGGAACATCGAGGCTGGGCGCGGTGGCTCACGCCTATAATCCCATATAATCCCAGCACTTTGGGAGGCCGAGGCAGGTGGATCACGAGGTCAGAAGATCGAGACCATCCTGGCCAACATGGTGAAACCCCATCTCTACTAAAAAATACAAAAATTAGCCAGGCGTGGTGGCATGCACCTGTAGTCCCAGCTACTCCAGAGGCTGAGGCAGGAGAATCGCTTGAACCCAGGAGGCGGAGGTTGCAGTGAGCTGAGATCACGCCACTGCACTCCAGCCTGGGCGCCAGAGCAAGACTCGGTCTCAAAAAAAAAAAAAAAAAAAGGAACATCAAAAGGATCTATTAAGGTGTCATCAGGTGTGTGTATTTAGGAGAGTAGGATGGGGAAGACGGTACTATCATCTGTGACCACAAGGTGGCAGCAGGGATAGACAAAGAGAAACAAGTCTCCCACTGGTGCTCACACCCAGAGGGGCTGGGCATGGGCAAACCTGGCGATCAGGTTGTGGAAGGAGGTGGGCCCTTTACATGATCTCCTTTGCTAGATGGAATCTCTGTACCGCAGGGCTAATCCCCTGTGACCACCTGTCTCTTTATCAGGTCTTTATGGAGACTGTTTTTTGCCATTCTGCTGGCAGGAAAGGCATTGTGAACTTGGGTGGTGATAGTGTGTGTTCCACATGGGTGAGAATGGGAGGCAAGGGGTGTGTCACATCCCCAGATGTGTTCATCAGGCAGGGTCACCTACACAGGGCAGCTTACTCAAAGGACAACAGTGCCTGCTGAAAGCACTGTCACCCACCCCCTGCTACTAGGATTGTGGTTGCAGGTGCCTCTCAGGAGAGGCTCACATCTGTGGCTGGGGAGCTGGCCAAAGACCAGGCAAAGGACGCTGGGCTGGGGTGGGGCAGGGGCAGGAAACACAGGATGGGGCAGCTGCCTCTGGAAGCAGCCAAAATGTCCCCAGCTGCAGCAGGGGTGAGTAGAGGATTAGGTGACAGTCCCCTAACAGCCCGGAACTAACACCCTCCTCCCCCTCACACAAGGCACCCTGGCCTGCCCCCTCCAAGCCTGCCAGAGCTCAGAATAACCCTGAGAACCAGGCAGCAGGATGGCAGGGGCTCTGCTTGGGGTCCTGCTCCTCTTGGGGCTTCTCGGTATGGATAGGGGCTGGAGGGGCAATTGGACACACACAGATACTGACGTAAAGGGACTGGGAAGGCAAAGACAGAGAGCAAGATGGAGACTGAGACACAGTGTTTGGTTCCCAGGCACAGTATAGTTGGTTTAGGAGACAGATACTGATAATACACAGCCTCAGAGGCCTGTGAGGACCCAGGGGAGGCAGAGGGGAGAGGTGCTCCAGCCTTTTCATTGCCAATGACCCTTCCTTCTTGACCCCATCGCAGGCAGGGGTGTGGGGAAGAACGAGGAACTGCGTCTTTATCACCATCTCTTCGACAACTATGATCCAGGAAGCCGGCCAGTGCGGGAACCTGAGGATACTGTCACCATCAGCCTCAAGGTCACCCTGACGAATCTCATCTCACTGGTAAGTTACCCCCACCCTCATCTTAAGCCAAAAATCCCACTTCTGGCCCCAACCGCTGAGCCCTGTCCTAAAGCTCACTTCTGGCCCTGAAATCTCACTTCAATCACCCCCATCTCTCATCTGCAGAATGAAAAAGAGGAGACTCTCACCACTAGCGTCTGGATTGGAATCGTGAGTCAAATCTGGGGAACGGTGTGAGGTCTTGTCCAGGGGACCCCTTTTCCCCCAAACCCCTCCCAGGCAGCGCCAGGTGGGAGATGCAGGGCACGCGGCCTTCCGTCTCCCACCCCTTAGGACTGGCAGGATTACCGACTCAACTACAGCAAGGACGACTTTGGGGGTATAGAAACCCTGCGAGTCCCTTCAGAACTCGTGTGGCTGCCAGAGATTGTGCTGGAAAACAAGTGAGAACTGGGCCAGACGCCAGGCTGGAGGGAAGCCGGCCTGGGGTGCGGGCTGGACTTGGTTGGGGAAGGGGGTACTCCGAGAGGGTGCAGATCTGTGCAAAAACCTCGGTTTCCCCGAGCCCAC
Organism: Hylobates moloch; assembly: GCF_009828535.3. Lineage (NCBI taxonomy): Eukaryota > Metazoa > Chordata > Mammalia > Primates > Hylobatidae > Hylobates > Hylobates moloch. The sequence continues at coordinate 35,978,313 of NW_026652294.1, read as the reverse complement.
AGTATTGATGGCCAGTTCGGAGTGGCCTACGACGCCAACGTGCTGGTCTACGAGGGCGGCTCCGTGAAGTGGTTGCCTCCGGCCATCTACCGCAGCGTCTGCGCAGTGGAGGTCACCTACTTCCCCTTCGATTGGCAGAACTGTTCGCTTATTTTCCGGTGGGAAGAGTTACTCCGAGGCCCGAACGATTATGGGAGGGGCCTTATGGGGCGGGGCCAACCGGGAAGCACCGCCCTCGGGGCGGGGCTGTGCGCTGGAGGCGGAGCCAGGCGTAGGCACCGGGTGGGACGCTCCAGCGCGGCCGGAGGTACAGGTGGGAACAGAGGAGCTTGGGCTTGGGTGAAGGGGTGAAGCCTTGCGGCCCCGCTAGATCCCAGCTTCCAGGGCTGGGCCTGAGGCCGGGGCCCAGGTCAGAGCTTGTGGGGTGGACTCCCGGCCTTGGCTCCGCAGCTCTCAGACGTACAATGCTGAAGAGGTGGAGTTCACCTTTGCCGTAGACGACTACGGCGAGACCATTAACAAGATCGACATCGACACGGAGGCCTATACTGGTGAAGCCCCTGCCTGCTCAGAAAAACCCGCTTCTAGACGAGGTCCAGAGAGGGGACTTCCAGGGTGGGCTTGCCCTGGACCAACGACACTGGAGGGTGACTTCCACAACTGGGTTTAGCTTACCCCTGTCCTGAAATCATTCGCGATTGTTACTCTAGTCCTGCCTTCTGGCTTTCCATACCCTCAACGAGAATGCCCTTTTCTGCCTGAATTGCCCCCATCCTGACGGCCCATGACCCTGGTGCAGACAGCCGCAGCCTCCTCTTCAGCCCGCTGTCAGCTTGGCGGGCGCCCCGCTCCGACAGCCAGCTGACCGTGCGTGCCCCCGTCCTGCAGAGAACGGCGAGTGGGCCATCGACTTCTGCCCGGGGGTGATCCGCCGCCACCACGGTGGCGCCACCGACGGCCCAGGGGAGACTGACGTCATCTACTCGCTCATCATCCGCCGGAAGCCGCTCTTCTACGTCATTAACATCATCGTGCCCTGTGTGCTTATCTCGGGCCTGGTGCTGCTCGCCTACTTCCTGCCAGCGCAGGGTAAGCAGTGGCCCCGAACCTACCCCCAAACCCGGGCTCGCTTCCGGGAGGCGGGGCCCGCTCTCACCGGCTCTCCCTCCAGCCGGCGGCCAGAAATGCACGGTCTCCATCAACGTCCTACTCGCCCAGACTGTCTTCTTGTTCCTCATAGCCCAGAAAATCCCAGAGACGTCTCTGAGCGTGCCGCTCCTGGGCAGGTGACAGTGGAGCCCCCGCGGGGGCGTGGCCAGTGTGAAGGGCGGGGCCGGGGAGGTTGTCAGTGGGGGCGTGGCCAAAACCCAGAGACCTCGGGAAAAGCTCTGGCTGTCTCGCCCCGCCCTGGGCTTTATTCGGACGCTGGGTAGGGGTGGTACGGGGATGGATTCCCTGGTCCGCCGTCCTCCTCACTGCTGCTGGACGTCACCTGGAGGTCTCCTGAGTAGCTCTGTTGGGGGACGGTCCGGCTCAGTGCCTCCCTAGCCCCGCCGCCTCTGGCTCCTAACTCACCCCGCGTCCCGAGCTCACCGGTTCTCCGGGGGTTCCGAGGCCTAGCTGCTGTTGCCACTGTTGCAGGAATGAGGCAGACTCCTGCAGACCCCGTCCACACAGGCATAGCCACGCTCCCTGGACTAGGAGCCGGGCGCCGGCGCCCATCACAGCCCCAGCTTGCCGAGCCCCCTGCCCTGCGGCCTGGGCTACCTGGCTCAGCGCTGCACCCGGATTCCTGCCGTCTGGGGCTGGGCCCGCACTGCCGTCTAGTCGCCGCGCCTCCTGCTGCAGCCACAGGGCTGAGATCTGCATTGGGGGCACGGGTTAGCGGGGAGGTAGAGGTCCTTGTTCCCGCTGCTCGATCGCCGCGTATCCTGAGCCCCCCAGTACCCCACCTCTAACAAGGTGGCACCGAAGCTCACGAGGCTGGCTGCGGCTTCTCTTAACACCAGCCCCAGGGTTGGCTTCGGGGCGGGCAGCATGCCCTGCATCTTTGGCTCCGGTGGCTCCAGGGACTTCAGCTCTCTGAATCTCTGCTCCAGATATTCATGGGCTGCGGCCACGGAGAGTTCCAGGGAAGACAGAAGCGGGGGCTGGAGGGCCACCTGGAGAAGGAGCAGAGCAGTAGAGTAGCAGGGCAGGGGTCACAGGGGGGCACAGGAGACCTACCCAGAAGATCTCGAGGTGCAGCCCTGGGCGGGCGTAGCCTCACCTCGGTGGAGCTGTGGAAGTGGTAGATCCACATCAGGGTGTCCAGGGAGCTGGGGGTCCCCTTCATGGCCGCCACAAGTGGTAGGACGGGAGAAGGGCTGGGGGACGCGTCTGTTGTCGTGTAGGGGGCGCAGCTGGAGGGCGTAACCAGCCCGTGCCAGGAGAAGCCGTGTTTGTGAGGTCAGAGAGCGCACGGCGCCTTCGGTAGCTGGGAGGAGGAGCGGTGATGTCACGCATTCCGGGCTCCTCAGGTTCCTTATTTTCGTCATGGTGGTCGCCACGCTCATTGTCATGAATTGCGTCATCGTGCTCAACGTGTCCCTGCGGACGCCCACCACCCACGCCGTGTCCCCGTGGCTGCGCCACGTAAGCGCGGAGAGGGCGGTGCGGCCCGGGTGGGGGTGGGGCTTCATACTAACCCCGCCCTCTAAGCCCCGCCCCTGCCCCAGGTTCTTCTGGAGCTGCTGCCGCGCCTCCTGGGCTCCCCGATGCCCCCCGAGGCCTCCCGGGCCGCCTCGCCCCCAAGGCGGGCGTCGTCGGTGGGCTTACTGCTCCGCGCGGAGGAGCTGATACTGAAAAAGCCACGGAGCGAGCTCGTGTTTGAGGGGCAGAGGCACCGGCACGGGGCCTGGACGGGTGAGCACAGTGGCCCGGCCGGCCGCGGGGCGTGCCTGCCACGGGGGAGGCTCCTAAGGCCCACCCCGGTGTTTTCCCCGCCAGCTGCCTTCTGCCAGAGCCTGGGTGCCGCCGCCCCCGAGGTCCGCTGCTGTGTGGATGCCGTGAACTTCGTGGCTGAGAGCACGAGAGATCAGGAGGCCACCGGCGAGGTGAGACAGGAGCCAGAGGCGGGTGGAGTGCGGCAGAGGCCCCCCACTGTCTCCCATGCCGCTGGCTCCTGCAGCTGCGTCTTTACTGACTGTGCTGACCCTTCCCCAGGAAGTGTCCGACTGGGTGCGCATGGGGAGTGCCCTTGACAACATCTGCTTCTGGGCCGCTCTGGTGCTCTTCAGCGTGGGCTCCAGCCTCATCTTCCTCGGGGCCTACTTCAACCGAGTGCCTGATCTCCCCTACCCACCGTGTATCCAGCCTTAGCACGTACCGACTTCAATTTCCCACCCATCTCCAGTGGGAAATTGATTTTGAAAAAGTAGGCTGCCGCCACCACGGCATTATGATCCCTTCCCACTGCTGATCAATCTGCATTTTGTGAACTTCGCAAGAAGAATGGTGTGTGCCCACTCCTTGGCGTGTGTAGGCCTGGCCACAGGCCAGGGGTCAGCAGGAGGAAACGGTTCACACAGGCTCTCAGGTGCCAGTCCTCCAGAAAGCAAGGACTGCCCTTCAGCCTTGCTGACCTCCCAGCCTTTCTCAGGCCCAGCCCCACGGGACTCTGGTGGCTGCCAGCTTGTGAGCTATATATATTCTTCTCATAGCCAAACAGGAGACCCCTTTGCAGGACTTGCACAGGGGGAGGCTGGAGCCAGGAAACCCCCTTCTTCCCTGGTCTGGCTCTGCTGGAGCGGGTGGGAACCAAACACCTTCAGTGCTGGTGGCCCTCAGGCCCACAGGTTTAGGGCTGAGGCTGCCCTGGCCCTCCCGCAGTCATTTCTTCTAGGTTTTCTTGGCCCAGCACTGCCCATCCCACCCCATGAGGCTCGCTCATTGCAGATCCCAGCCCACCCTGCCCCTTTCTTCCCCACCCCTGGAGGCTCTCTCCGCCTAGTATACAGGACTGACAGAAAGCAAGAAAATTCGGCCTGCAGGGTGGGAGCTGGTTGAATTGTCTTTATTAACAAACAGGATATCCAAGGCCACTACATTGAGGAGGGGTGGGGAGGGGGAGGGAGGAGAAGGGTTACTTGCTGCTCACACTATATACAGATGCAAGCAAGGGGCGCGGAGAGTGAGGGCTCCCTGCTCCCTCCCTCCACCAGGGAAGGGCACGGGCTAGAAGAGGAGATGGGGGTTGGGAATGGGGGGAATGTTTTGGCTGGCAGGGTCCCCCCTCCATTCCCTGGAGTTTGGGGGAAGGGGAATCATTAAAGTGCTTTCAGAAAATGAAGAAATGGTCCCTGCCCCTGGAGTGGCTGGTGACCCCCCAAAAATCTAGGGCCCAGTGACCCCCCCCAGGGTCTGGTACATTCAAGGGGGGAGCCGGCTCCCCTGACGTGCAAATAAAGGGGTCCAGGGCCCTGCCCAGTCAGCAGCAGTGGGGTAAGGGGTTCAAGCCCCAAGCACTCTCCTCTTAAATGGAGAAAAGGGGGGAGGGGCTAGGCCCACTCAATTCCTGGGAAGGGGAAGCTGTGTCCCTCCCCAGAAGCTGGGGACAGGCACAGTTTTGGGAAGAGGACATGTCGGGGAAGAGGATGGTCACGTGATCACGAAAGCATCAGGGGTCAGAGGTCACGTTCCCAGCAGGCTCCAGTGAATCAAACCAGTAAAAGCAAAAGCCCAGGGAGGGGAAAGAGGGGCGGCCCGGGAAGCCTGGCTGCAGGGGGAGAGCTGGGTCCAGTGTGGGACAGCCCCAGCCCAGGGCCCCGTCACCAGTTCATGATGCAGTTACGGTTCAGAGTCATGAAGTAAACTTGGCTGCTGCCCCCAGAGCGGACTGAGGCAAAAAATACCTGGGTGGGGCAGGAGAAGAAGTCACCAAGGGCTGGGCTGGGCTGGCGGGGGGTCTCAATTAACTGGGATTGGGGAAGAAGTGGGGAGATGGGAAGAAGGGGTGGCAGAAGAGGTGAGGGAGAGAGAGTACAGGAGGAGACTCACAGTGCCCCTCACCCGGAGGAAAGGCTGGGATGTTAGGGGAGAGGGTGCACCACCAGCCCCCTGGGTGCCAGCTGGAAAGTCCTCAGAAGCTGAAGGGAGCACAGGGCAGTGGTAGTGGCTGACTGCCCTCCCAGCTCCCAGAGGGGCCCGCTTTCAGGAAGCCGCCACCACCATCCTCTGCCCAGGGACCTAGAGTCATGGCAGCCGGGACGGCAGGGCTTTCAGAGGGAAGGAGCCTCCCACCTTGTCATTCCGCTCACACAGGAACTTGAGCCTCTGAGCTCGTTTGTGCATGAAGACCCCGTCGAGGTGGCCCGTCTCCACAGAGCGGATCTCAATGGCTTTCTCGCCCCAGCCCATTATCTGGTTGGAGCAGATGTAGGCTGTGGGGAACAGGTGACGGGCTGAGCAGGCTGCACCCCGGGGCCACCTCAGGGGCATGTGGCCGGGAGGGCGGCAGCTCACTTACCCACAGAAGTAGGCATCTCTCCCCACTGCAGCACCACATCCTTAATGATCCGCCCGTACGTGTTGACGTAGACACCCTCGTCCTCGTAGCACAGCAGCATCTCCATGCCGTCGGTGTTGGGGAGGAAGATGATGGCATGGGGCGTGATCTGGCTCTGGATCTGGGGAGAAGGAGGTGGGCTAGAGTCTCCGTGTCTGGTGCCCAGACTGGGCCATCCCACTCCCCCAGCAGCCCCGCCAAGCTCACGTGCACAGGGATGTAGATGTCATAGCTGTTCCCCGAGTCGACATCCACAGCATGGAAGCCAGCACTGGAGCCATAGATGACCTTAAGCCGCTGCCCCTCCTCTACTGTCAGGTCGACCAGCAGAGGGCGGTGAGGGAGGTCAGCAAAGGACTGCGGAGAACCGGAGGAGAGGAGGGCTCAGGGGCACGGGGAGAGGCGCTGGGACTCCAGATGGTGTTAGGGACGGAGGCTGGGATTACCTTGAAGGCCATGAATTTGTGGTAGGGTTTGGGGGCCCAGGCATACACCTCCACGGAGCTCTTGAGGGCGATGACCAGGAACTTAATCCGCTCGTATTTCACTGGGGGCGGGAGAGAAGAGGGATGCTGAGACTTCCCTTCTTGGGCCACGGCACCTCCCTGTGGTCTGTCACTATACTGCCCCACCCAGGCCCCAAGTCCCTGGCTCCCAGGCTTTCTCAGCCATTAGACCCAGATCCATTTCTTTTCATGAACAAGTATGTGCTGGCCACTCTGTTGTGACATCCTCACCGACACGGTAGTGCCCGCAGCCCTCCATGTCCCCCACGGTGGTCCAGCCCTGCTTCTTCTCCACTTCTGGGTCATTGTGCAGAATCTTGTTGCGGAGCCAGGACAGGTAATACACCCGCAGCTTGTTCCTTTTCCCTGAGGGATGGACAGACATACACACCCCACATGCTCATCTGAGGCCCGACTGCCACTGCCCTGGCCTCCTCTGTCAGCATACCACAAGGGGTGAGAAAGTGTGGCCCCACCTTCCAGTGCCTGGACCAAGGCTGCCCTCCTCCCAGGCAGAAGACGGTGACAGCGCCAAGGAGCTGAGCCCCTCCTCCCTCCCCCACTCACCACACCTGTACCTGAGATGGTGATGAGCAGGTTGAGCCCCTCCAGCACATCCATCTGCTGGAAGCGTCGCCGCCCGATGAGTCCATACACCTTGCCCTGCCCACTTCGGTCCAGCAACATCAGCCCGTTCTCCGTGCCCACTAGCAGGTTGACCCCTGCAACAGGAGCCCTTGGGCAGGTCAGAGGCTCAGCCAGGCCCTCACCTAACCAGGAGCGTGAGAGCCATGCCAGAGCCTCCTCAGCTGTTCCTGCCCCGGCTTACCCCAAAGGGCTGCACAGAGGATCTCGGAGTTGAATCGCTTCTTGTACTTCCGGATCTCAGGGGTCTCACTGTGGGCCCGGGTGTTGGTGGGGTTCACGTTGACCACAGAGCCCTTCCTCACGTCGTACTGCAGCTGGTCGAGCCGAGTGCCCTCTCCACCCACCAGGGCTGCCAGAAGGAGGAGGAGGCGGGAGGAGGGGCTGCAGCTTCTCACCCCATCTCTTTTTACCTCTATCCCCTATATCAGGTCTTGGCACCTCATAATACGCAGAAAGGAGGAGAAAGACAGGAGGAGAGGAGGTGCACGGGAGAGGGGGATAGAGTGCTGGACTTGGAGTCAAAAGGCCTGGCTCAAGTCCCATTTCTGTCACTTGTTAGCTTTGAGTCTTTGCCCAGGTCCCCTGGCAACTCTGAGCATTTCCTGTCCTGTGGAGGGGTCGCAGAGGCCCTTCCTTGCCTCTGTGCCCAGGCAGGTGCTAGGGCCCAAGGGAGAGGTCCTGTGGCTATGCTTTGTGAGGCTGCATCTCAAGACCACCGTGCTCCCCTCCAGGCTGCCCCTGGACCCCAGCCTCACAGCAGGTCTGTCCTCCTGTCCTCACCTGTGATGGGGATGCTGTCCCCACTGCCTCCAGGCTGGTAGATCCCTAGATCCACAAACATCGTGAACGAGCTCTTGCCAGGGGCCTTTACCAGCCCACGAGACTGGTACTGTGGTAGGGGGGCAGCAGTCAGGCAAACAAGTGCAAGTCCAGCTGCGGCCCTGCCCCTGCTGCTGTTCCCCAGGCTCCAGCTCCCCAACTGACACCCCCGCTGTCCAGCTCCCAGTGCTCCGCCCCATCCTCCGCCATGACCCAGCACCCGGACCTCCTGCCCATCGCCAGGGCTCTTCTCTCCCAGCGGACCTGCCTCTGACCCACTTACGTCACCGCTCCCATCCTTCGAGGGCGGGCTTTGGCCTTTGCTGTTCTCGGTGGGTGAGTGGCTGGGCTGGACCACGTCAGGCAGGTTTGTATACCCATTGCTGTCAGCATGTAGCAGGTTCCGCTCCTCTTCAGGGGTCTACAGGACAGAGGGCAGGGTTGGCGTGGGGCTGGGAAGGGCACACACAGGTACAGGGGAGGGAGCAGAGGCTCACTCACGCGCTGGACCACCATGGTGCCGCCCCCGTATGGGGGCTGGGTCCCGGTGATCTCCTCGACGTCATGGACCACCATGGTGCTGACGCTGTCTGTATCCCCATCGCTGCTGTGAGAGAGGAGGAAGGTGGGGCCCCCTCCAGGTCCTGCCCGTGGCCACAGAAGTGCCAAAGGCAGCAGATGGCTGCCAGAGCCCAGGCTTTTGTCTCTATTCAAAACACAACCTGCTCCACCGTGAGGTGCTTCCCTGCATGGCCCACAGGGCAGGCTGGCAAGGGGCAGACAGGCACTTGAAGAGGCCACCCCACAACACACAGGGCAGCGGGAGAGAGACAGGAACCTGCACCCTCAACCCACTCTCTAGCGAAGGGAGCCGCTCTCCCTCAGACTTGCCCCAAAGCCCCACCTCTCCCCCACTGCCACTTCCCCTCCCTCCCTGTACCTTGGAGTGGGAGGGCCCCACTCCCAATGTCGTACCGGCCCCCAGGGGTGTCTCTGCTCCCCTCTGATGGCCCGCCTTCGCCTTCCTCCTCGTCCTCCTCACTGCTTTCCACCTCCTCGCTGGACGATGAGTAGTCCATGGCCTTCTTGGGAGGCCGAGGGGCCTCGTCCAGGGTCCGCTCTTTCAGCAACACGAAGTCCTGCAGGGAGGAGCCATGTGAGGGGCAGGGAGAAGCTGGGCCTGGGTGGAGGTAGACAAACGGTGCCGGGACACCCCAGCAGGGCGACAGGAGGGGCTCCCACAAGCAGGCCCATCTCACTAACCTCACCAATTGCTCGCTTATAGCTCTGGGAGGGGCCGCAGGGGAAGAAAGAGCCAGGAGAGAGGTTAGGAGAGAGGTTAGAAAAGGTTAGTACCATGAGAAGCACCAGTCCCTCCATCCCCACAGCCCTTCTCAGTAGATCAGCAGAGACCCCACCTCTGACACCCAGCTCCCTGGGGCTAAGCCCCAAACCAGGATGAGGCAGGCCATGCCTGCCACCAGGTGACTCACTGCGGGCCGGCCTGGCCGTGAGCGGTGGTCATCGGGCTTGGCTTTATTCCCAGGGGAGAGCACTGGGGAGCTGTCCAGTTTGGAGGAGGCTGGACAGCAGGGTGGAAGAAGAAGGTCACTGATGCCTGGACAAGGGATGGCCTCAAGCCCACACCCTGAGCCCCAGAACTCAGCCCCAAGTTCCATACCCACGCAGGTCCTCCCTGTCCCTGTGGGTGTCCCAGTCCAAAGCCACCAAAGGCAGGGTCCATCGTGATAAGACTCCAGGCCCAGAGCAGGCTGCCCAGCCCTGTCTCACATACCTCCCACGCGGTTCCGCTCCAGTGAGCCAGCCTGGGGGAGGTGCCCGTGAGAGGCTGGAAGGACGCTGTCCGAGCGTTCCCAGCCAGGGTCGCTCCTCCTGAGGTCGGGGTTACTGTTGGGGGTGCAGAGTCAGGGTCAGGGAGGCAGGGTGCTCCCCTCTCTGGGGTGCTGAGCTGCACTGCAGAGGGAGCCATCACCAGGGAAGCAGGTGGCAGAAGTGAGAGGTGGGAGTGAGTCGGGGGACAACTCTATTACCTAGAGGCGTTGGGCGGGCCAGGGGGCTGAGCAGGGGGCCCTGGAGGCTTTGGGGTGCCCCGCTCTGCCCGCCTTTGCAGATAGATTTGCCAGGCGGAGTTGCTGCGAGGTCTGTGAAGGGAGCACAGGGGTGCCGAAGGGGCGGGGGGGTGCTGAGGTGATGGGGCTGGGGCTTGCCCACCCCTAGGCAGGTAGGCTGGTAAAGTCCCTGTGCCCCCCTACTCCCTAGGCTGCCCTCAGACCTCACCCAGGCGTTGCCCTACCCAGGCATTACCTGGCACGGATTGCCTGGGCTGGCCGGGACCCTCCGGCCCCACTGGTGTTAAGGGCAGTGGCGATAGATGAGGTCCTCTGAGGCACCTGTGGAGAGAAGTCCACGTGCTGCGACGGGCACTTCTCAGACGTTTAAGCCTCACCTCTGAGAGGTGAGTTCCCCCACTTTGATGGATGAGAAAACTGAGGTTCAGGGAAGTTAGTGAATACGTCCAGGGTTATGAAGCTGGGAGATGGTGGAGCTGTGGTTCTAACTCGCAAAGTCTGCTCCTCAGCGTCCCCAAAACACCCTGGGCGTTTCTCCGTTCCCACGCTCCCCACGGGGATCGATGCCACCCCTCCACGTTGCCTCCTCCGCTGGACGGCTGACCCCGGCAGGGCAGCGCCCTAGCTTTCTCTCGCTTCCCGCCCTGCACTCTTCCTCCATGTGGCCCGCCCCTTCACTGCCCTCCTTCTCCTCGAGACTAGCTCTCTGCTTTTCCCTGGGCCCGCAGGGCTGTCCTTACCTTGGGTGGGGCCTCGTTATCTGGGCGGACCCAGGCTGGGGGGTTCGGGCTGGGGCCAGGTCCTTCAGAGGTGGGGTCTGAATTCTGGCGGATGACAGCTCCTCGGGCACTGGGCGTGGCAGTGGGTGCGGGGATGGCAGGGTCGGGGTCATGGGAGGCTGGGAAGGCAGCCAGGTTTCGGGTGGGCTGGTCCTGCAGGGACTGGGATCGGGGTACAGGTGCTGCATATGGCTTCAGTGGGACCCGGTGTGCCACCAGGCTCTGCAGGGAGAGACCAGGGAGGGTGGGCTGCCTGCTCCATGGCACATCCCCACCTGCGAATCGGGGCCTGGGGTGGGAAGGGACTTTAGTTGCCCCTTTCTCCATTGAAGGACAAGGGGTTCCTTGAGCCTGAGAACAGCTAAGTCAGGACAGACACAGGCAGCAAGAAGCAGGTGAGTGTCTCTGTCCACAAAGCCTGTGCTCTGTAATCCTGGCTCAGGGCTGAGCAGGTGTGTGTGTGTGTGTGTGTGTGTGTGTGTGCACGCGTGTTTGTGTACCTGTGCTCTGAGCAAAGCTCCTTGTGTCTTCATTAAGACAGAAGTAGGGAGAGACTCACCTTGTGCGGTCCCTCCTGGGGCTCCACCGGCCTCTGCATAGGAGGAGTCTGGGAGAGGGGTCCTGGGGGCCCGGGGGAGGCCTGGGGGATGGGGGGCTCAGGCCCCGTGCTGCCTGGCTTGCTCTTGGCCAAGGGAGAGTTCTGCTGCTTGTTCATCCTTGTTCTCTCTTCTACCTGTGATGTGAAGGGATGTCAAGCAGGCCAGCTCTTGCCTCCCTGTTCTCAAAACTGAGGGTCCCACCTGCCGTAACCACTCCCGCCCTATGCTCTGTGCTGTGTGCTCCTTTGCCCTGCTCGGTGCCTGCTACTGTGAACAACTACTTCTTGTGGCTCTCCAGGCCTCAGGCAGTGGGACTGGACTCTCAGGGGGCAAAGGAGGCAGTGAGTACCTCTCGGGCCCAGGCTGGTTTGTCAGTGGGATTCATGCCCCGACCATAATGGTACAGGGGCTTCCTGTCCCCGGGCAGGAGCTGCTGCTGCTGCTGTTTCTGAAGCTGCTGCTGCTGTTGCTGCTGCTGCAGGGACTTGAGGTAGGCATGCTCCTGCTGCAGCTGCCTCTGGAGACGCTCTGACTGCCGCTGCTCCTCCAGCTGCTTCCGCTTGTATTCCTGGGCCCAAGGGTAGGGAGAGAGGGCTCAGCAGGGTGTGGCCCTGGGAGTTAGAGCAGGCATGCCCTCTCTTTTCTCCAACTGCCTAGAGAGGAGATGTATTCCCTTGATGTCCTGGGTGAATCCCTTCCCTTGAAGTGTTCCCATCCCGTTCCAGCAAAGAAGCTCTGAAGAGCATCTTCCCAGAGGACGCTGAGGGACCCGTTACCAGCAGCAGGGCCTGTTCCTGGAGCAGCTGTTGCTGAAGGATCTCGAGCTGTCGCTGCTCCTCCTCTAGCCTGTGACGAATATATTCCTGGGGGACGGGGTGTGGGGTGGGGGGCAGAGGGACGGAAGGAGGAAGAGGCAGAGGAGGGCAGCAGCAGCGAGTTGGAGAAGGAGGAAGGGATCCGCAGGAGGAGGAGGAGGGGTGCAGGGGAAGAGTAAGAGAGAGGCAGGGGAGGGGATGGCATGAGCCCCAGGGGGGCCATGTGGCAAAGATGGGGAAGAAGAGGGCACAGGGAATGAGGGGGGATGAGGACGGGGCCGGGGAGAGTCAGGGATGGGGTAAAGAGATGGGAATGAGGCAGGGAAGGAGGAGGGAGGGGGCCAGGGTTGGGGTTGAAGGGTGGGAGAAAACAGAGAGAAAGAGTGAAGCTAGAAAAGATAGGAGGAATCTGGGGGTGGGGGAGAGAAGGGGGAAGGGCACGGGGAGCAGGGGCGGCAGGCAGCAGGAGCAGGAGGGCGGGAGGGCAGGGATGTGGGTGCGGCGCTCTACCTGCTCGCGCTCTGCCTGCCGCCGCTCCTCCTCCCGCCGCAGAGCCTGCATGTCCTCCAGCCGCCGCTGCTGCTCCTTCTCCTGCAGCTTCCGCTGCTCCCGCTCCCGCCGCTGTTGCTGTGGGGAGGGCCAGGTGGTCTTAAGAACCACATCGGACATCGGGTCAGCACTGTCCCTCCATGGACAGGGAGGGGAGCTCTCCTTGCTCACCACGGAGGGTGGTGAGAGAGACCGGCTTCCGCTTGTTTCTGCAACTATACCCATCCCCACCCAAGGGCCCGCAGGGCTGGGCTCGGGTAAACAGCCGGTAGCTGTGATGAGAGAGGCTGTGAGACTGACTGCTGCCTGTGTGGTGGGCTTAGCTAGACAACACCTTCCACTCCCCACACCGCACCAAACAACAAACAAAACCCGAACTCAAAACAAGCCTCCCCAGCACTCCTAGCCTAAAATCGACCTTCGCCTGAAGTCCATATAGAGCGGATCGTAGTGATAGCCTTTGGCCACAAGAGGGCAGGCACCAGGGGCCCGTGCACAGAAAGCACAGAAAAGAGGGACCTGGCCCACTCCTTGACAAGCGCCGATGTCCAAGTGGTACTTTACTTTCACGGTATTTCTGTGGTGGTTTCCACAAAGTCTACCACCACCACCACCACTACCAACAACAACAACAAAAGCACAAGCCCTAAGGGACCCTTACACTTGAGGGAACTTGTGCCTACTTCTGCAATGAAGTTGCCGGCACACCTTCTCCAGGTAACTCCTTGTTAGATAGGACTTTGTGGCCTGGCATGGTAGCTCACACCTGTAATCCCAGCACTTTGGGAGGCCGAGGCAGGTGGATCACCTGAGGTCGGAGTTCAAGACCAGCCTGACCAACATGCAGAAACCCTGTCTCTACTGAAAAAATACAAAATTAGCCGGGCATGGTGGCGCATTCCTGTAATCCCAGCTCCTCGGGAGGCTGAGGCAGGAGAATCGCTTGAACCTGGGAGACGGAGATTTTGCGGTGAGCCCAGAACGCACCATTGCACTCGCCAGCCTGGGCAACAAGAGCAAAACCCCATCTCAAAAAAAAAAAAAAAAAAAAAGATAGGACTTTGTTACTATGCTATCTGAACGCTATATTTATTTTATTTTTTTATTTTTTTGAGATGGAGCCTTGCTCTATTCCCAAGGCTGGAGTGCAGTGGCGTGATCTCGGCTCACTACAACCTCCACCTCCCAGGTTCAAGCGATTCTCCTGCCTCAGCCTCCTGAGTAGCTGGAACTACAGGCGCGTGCACCACCACGCCCGGCTAATTTTTTGTATTTTTAGTAGAGATGGGGTTTCACCATATTAGACAGGCTGGTCTCGAACTCCTGACTTCATGATCCACCTGCCTCAGCCTCTCAAAGTGCTGGGATTACAGGCGTGAGCCACAGCGCCTGGCCTATATTTTCAAAACTGCACAAGGCTCTTCTGTAGCAGGTTTCCTTGCAAATTATGAGAGGGCCTGCTTTGGGGGTAGCAGGTGGACAGTGTGGGTGCTGCGGGTTATTGCTTATTATTATTATTATTATTATTATTAGAGACGGAGTCTCACTCTGTCACCCAGGCTGGAGTGCAGTGGTGTGATGTCTGCTCACTGCAACCTCCGCCTCCCGGGTTCAAGCAATTCTCCTGCCTCAGCCTCCGGAGTAGCTGGGGTTACAGGCATGAGCCACCATGCCTGGCTAATTTTTGTATTATTAGTAGAGATGAGGTTTCACCATGTTGGCCAGGCTGGTCTCAAACTCCTGACCTCAGGTGATCTACCCACCTCAGCCTCCCAAAGTGATGGGATTACATTTTTTGTTAAGTCCAGCTCATCATGAAATTTGAAATCATGTAATTGTTTCAACAGAAATGCCATTCATTTAAGGCATTTTAAAACCTGTTCTCCGAGACCCTAATGGACCCAGGGGCAGGTCAGCAGGAGGCCGTGCCAGGCCTGGGCCCTTCGGAGACAGCCCACCTCCTCCACGCGGCGCCGCTCCTCCTTCTGCTCCTCTATGCGCCGCTGCCGCTGGTGCAGCAGGTGTTTGATGTGTGCCTCGGGGTCTCGCTGCTGCTGCTGCTGCAGCTGCTGCTGCTGTTTTAAAGCCTCTGAGTTGCTCTTATTTTCCTGCTGGAGCCGGAGAAACTCCCGGCGTAGCGTCGACTCTCCAGGCACGTTCATGATGGAGCTGGGCAGGGGTGGCACAAAGAAGCGTTGGGGTCAGAACCCTGTTGGATCCCACTCTCAACCCCGTGGGCCCGCCTGAGTGGGTGCTTTAACTGGATCAAAGCCTCTGCCTCTGGACACTCCCAGGTGGTCAGGAGACTTACCGTCCCCTTCTGCCCGGTCTTCAGTCCTGTTCTCCTTTCCTATTACTGCTGCGCCCCACATTCACCCCGGAACTGCTCTCTCCCCAGCTCTTGCTCAGTCATTCGTTCCACTTCTTAGCACTCAGGAATTTGGTTTCTAGGAGTCTCTACCTCTCTGTGCCCACCACCCCCAGGCCGAGAGTCCCCAAAGCCAAGCACCACCGTAGTCCCCCAACTCAGCAATGACCCGCCCCCAACCCCCACTCCGCCTGCCAGGCCTACCTTGGCTCTCCCTCCTCTCCATGGCTGTCGTCTTCCTCCTCGCTGCCACTGTACTCATATTCTGTCTCCTCTGCAGGGGAGGCCACTGCAGTTATCTCACCCAGTGCCCCAGACCCGCCGTGGGCCAGGGAAACCTCGGGTGGGGATAACCAGAAGGTCTCTCTGGGTGGGCAAGCATGAGGGGCCCCACCCACTTCCTGGGGGCAATGGGAGGACAGTGGGTCTCAGGTGTGGGCCTGGACAGGGACCGGGACTGGTCCCAGGGCAGCTGAGGTGTGGCAGAGCCTGTGCTTGTGCTCGCACACGCATGTGCTTAGCATGGAGTTTTTGTAAGGATGTGAAAGGCCGGTCCTCTTTTGGAAGGCTGACTCAGATTGGGAGGGAAAGGAGAGAAAATCCCTCGGCGGTTGCAAGTTTGAGAACGATCTCCTTGGACAGGGAGAGCTGGGGCCAAGGAAGGGAGCAGGGAGGGGAGCCAGGAGCGAGCAGGGCTGGCAGAGAGGAGCCAGGCTGGAGTGTCCCCTAGTACCTGCCCCTCCAGCCTGCCCACTGACCTTTCTCACCCCGCTTCTTCCGGGATCGGTCAATGTGGTCCTTAAGCTGGATGCGGACCTGCCGCTCCGTGGGCTGGTCCCGGATGAAGGGAAACTTCAGTAGCTGCTCCGTGGGTGGGCGGCTCAGGTAAGTCTTGATGAGACATGTGTCAATGAAGTCAATGAACTTCTTAGACCTGGAAACAGTGGTGGCTCACACTGGGAGGGTCCCCTCAGAAGGGATGGGTGCAGGAGGAAGACGGTGGATCGTTCATCTACAAGCCACCTTGACATCCCTCCTGTCTTCATATCCCAACACCAGTCACTGCCCTCTGCCCCCCAAAATCTCTTCTCTGGTGAGATCCAAGCCTGAGCACAGAGGGCATGAAGGTGGGGATGGCCTTGTCCAGGGACCTTCCTTCCCAGAGCCCACACTCTCAGAGACCTACCACTTCTTGGACTTGAGCCTGGGCGGAGGGTTCCGAGGAATGAGGAAGAGGGCTCGCATGGGGTGCATGTCACACAGAGCTGGACACAGAAGAGACACCCTCAGTCCCTTTCACTGCACTGGGAGCTATAGGACCCTTCCTTGGCAGGATCCCAGGACCCACCTCCTCCCTACAGCCACTCTCTGGGCCCTTCCTTTCCCTCCCCTCCTACTCCCGGCAGACTCAGAACTTACGGGGCGCTCCCTCTGCCATCTCGATGGCTGTGATTCCTAGAGACCAAATGTCACTCTGTAGACGGGAGAGAAGGAACAAGTGAATATTCCTGACAACTCGGCCCTGCAACCTGTCTTCACCCACCATCCTGGCCTCTCAGGACCCTTCCTGGGCCACACCCCTTCCTGCAGCAGTGCCCTCCAACCCATCGCATCTTCCCACCCACACTTGCCTTGTCATAAGATGCTCCCCAACCCCTCACTGCTAACATCATCCGACCTTCCTCTGTCCCCAGCCTGTTCAGGCCCCATGGTCCCCATATTGCTTCCTGCCCTTGGCAGCCCCTATGCTCCCAACTTTCCACTCCATACCCTGTAATCGTAGGTGGCATCGGGGTTCTCATCACAGGCGATGACCTCTGGAGCCATCCAGTAGGGAGTCCCAATGAAAGTGTTCCGTCTGCCCACGGTGCGGTCCAGCTGAGCACTCACCCCAAAATCCACTGTGAAGACACAGAGGGAGGGGTCAGCATGGGGAGTCACCTCTGCTCCCTTGCCTCACATCCCTGCGTGCACACACAGGACTTGCCTGAGCCAGCTGTGGTCCTGGCCTGACCCAGACACCCCAGCACCCTCCTTTACCCCACCAACATCCTGAAGAACCCGATTCCATCTTCCTACATCTTAGAGAAAAATCCAGGTAAAAGGATCACGGACAGCATCCCAGGCAGGAGGGTCATCAGATCCCATTTCCCCAGAGCAACCTGCAGAGCACCTGGCCCATAACAGGTGACAGGTGAAGAGCTTCCTGAGGGATTTTCAGCAGGAGGCAGGGTATTCCAGGGGGAGAGGGGAAATGGGAGGGAGTGAGCCTCCCCAATAGGGAGGGAGTTGGGCCTGAGCCACCAGAGGGAAAAAGGGGCCCGTCATTCTCTGTTCTGGAGGTGAAACAGCCTCGTCAGCCTCAGAAGGAGCCGGCGCACCTAGCTTGACCTCAGCATTCTCTGTCAGCAGCACATTCTGCCCCTTGATGTCTCGATGGATCACCTTGTGGGCATGGAGATGGGCCAGACCCTGGGACATGAGAGCAGGGAAAATCAGCCATGGTGTTGGATGGGGTGGGAAAGAGTAAGTGGGGAGTGAGTTGAGGGGACAAGGAGCAATCAGTCTGGACAGGGTTGGGCTGAAGGAGCAGACCCTCTCCACCAGGAGCCCAAGCAAGCTGAGCTGTCCTGGAGAGCTTCCTCAGAGTGGTGGCTCCAGGTGAATTCCCAGCAGTTGCAGGGTTACAGGTGGAGAAGCGGCAGAGCTTGGAAGCAGGAGCTTGTCTCCTCCAACAGCCTGAGACTTCCCAAGGTGGGGACCCTGCTTCCACATCCCACCCGCATCAGGCCTGCTGCTCCCTAAAGAGGGCACTTATGTCTCCTCCCAGCGCAGGGAGGATCTTTGCTCATGGAGAAGCTCAAGCCAAGGTAGCAGAGGAGGAGAAGACAAGGGGAGGGGCCTTGAGCTCACCCTGAGGATCTCCCTGCAGATATAGGCGATACAGTCCTCCTTCAGGGCGTTGCCTTTCGTGTTCTTTACCAGGTCAGTCACTGAACCAGCACCACAGAACTCCATCACCAGCTAGGATCCCAGGAAGGTACCGAAAGGAAAAGTATCAGTCAGACAAGCCCTCCCACCCCTGCCCCAGTCCCCTGCTAGACTCCTGGAGGAAGATAAGAGACCTTGGGGTTAGAACTGGTATGAGCTAGAGAGCAAGGACCACAGAAGCCTCACAAAGGCCACAGGACTTCCTGAAGTCAAGAGAGAGAGGGAAAAAGGCTGGGTGCGGTGGCTCATGCCTGTAATCCCAGCACTTTGGGAGGCTGAGGCAGGCGGATCACCTGGAGTTCAAGACCAGCCTGGCCAACATGGTGAGCAAGACTCCATCTCAAAAAAAAAAAAAGAGAGATAGGAGAAGGAATACAGATGGAAAAGAACTGGCAGGGTGGGGCTGGGTTTAGGGTAGGAGTCCAAGGAATCCCTGAAACTGTAGACAAAATGATGCAGGTATATGCATTTTCCTTGAGGAAGGGTCTAGTACTCTCATCAGATTCTCATTGGGATTCCAAACCCTAAAGCAGTTAAGAACTTTAGCCTGCTTTACAGGCTGGGCACGGTGGCTCACGCCTGTAATCTCAACACTTTGGGAGGCTGAGGCGGGTGGATCACGAGGTCAGGAGTTCAATACCATCCTGGATAACACGGTGAAACCCCGTCTCTACTAAAAAAATAAAAAATAAAAAAAAACCAAAAAATACAAAAAAGTAGCCGGGCGTGGTGGTGGGCACCTGTAATCCCAGCTACTCAGGACGCTGAGGCAGGAGAATCACTTGAACCCGGGAGGCAGAGGTTGCAGTGAGCCGAGATCGCGTCACTGCACTCCATCCTGAGCGACAGAGCGAGACTCTGTCTCAAAAAAAAAAAAAAAAAAAGAACTTCTGCTTTGGATCAGGGCTGGCCCAAGGCTGGCTTCTATATGGTCAGCAAGTCAAGAATGGTTTTTACTTTTTTTTTTTTTTTTTTTGAGACAGGGTCTTACTCTGTCGTCCAGAGTGGAGTGGTGGAGTGCAGTGGCGCGATCTCAGCTCACTGCAACCTCCGCCTCCCAGGTTCAAGTGATTCTCCTGCCTCAACCTCCCAAGTAGCTGGGATTACAGGCGCGTGCCACCACGCCCAGCTAATTTTTGTATTTTCAGTAGAGACGGGGTGTCACCGTGTTGGCCAGGCTGGTCTTGAACTCCTGACCTCAGGTGATCCACCCACTTCAGCCTCCCAAAGTGCTGGGATTACAGGCTTGAGCCATTGCGTCTGGACTGGTTTTTACATTTTTAAATGGTTGCGGGAAAAAAACAAAAAAAGGAATCCTATTTTATAACATGTGAAAGTGAAAAAACATTGAAATGTGAGTGACCTCAGTGAAGGTGCTGGGGGTATAGCCACGCTCATTTGTTTACGTACTGACTATTGCTGCTTTCGTGGTACAACAACAGAATTGTGCAGCTGGGACAGCAAATATGACCCGCAAAACCTGAAATATTTACTATCTGGTCCTTCACAGAAAAAGTTTGCCAGTCCCTGACTTAGAAGCAGAAAAGGGGCTAAGAATCAGTGATTCTCCAGGTCTGCTAGAGACAGAAAGAGTGCATAGGGTCTACCTCAACAGCTGCAGCAGGGAACCTGGGAAGACCCTGAGAGAAACTCCTCCAGCACAAAGAGTAACAAGGCCAGGAGATGAGGAGGGCTCTGGGTCTGCACCTCCCAGGGACAGCAGCTGAGACCCGGAGGCAGAGAAGATGGCTCCAACCAGTCTTCCTGGGAATCAGCATGCTTGTCCAAGTTTTCACTAAAAGCCACATCCAATGCAGGAAAAGGCTGGGTGGACACATATATTTGCATATGCAATAAAAGTAATTTGCATGTGCCTACTGCTTGGAGAGCAGAGCACAGTGAGAGGCGGGGAGGACCTGTGCCCAACAGGTCCAGAAGGGGGCGCCCGGCCACTAATGCCTCTAGCCCGCCACGATCTCCACCACACACACCTGGCAGGTAGATCTCCCTGTCACCTTTCTCCCTTTCTTTGTGTGCATGAGTGTGTGTGTTCCCAAAAAGCCAAAGGGCCTTGGAGGCCAGAACCATGGCTCATGCTCATCTATACAGAGTATACAGAAGTGCTTAGTAAGTGCTTGTTGTCTGAATGGCTGCTGGGAGGGGAGACCTGGCGTCAGCGCCGAAACTCCCGACAGCCATTGCCGCACTCCCTGCTGCTCCATCCTCAGGGACTGGGCTCAGTACCACAAAGGGTGAGGCTAGGGGAACATGTCAGCACCAGTGCCCAGGCTAGGGAGGGGAATGACTCTTAGGAATGTTCTGGGCCAGGCAGGAGGAATTTGGGGGAGGCCCCAAGCTCTGCAGCAGGCTCTGGTTTGAATGATGACTCAGAAGGGCTGGGTGCACTGTAGCATCTGGGGTGCTGGGAGAGGTCTGGGCCCTGTTATCTCCCACAAATATTTTGGTTCCGTTGCTTTCCCAGGAGCTGTGCTCAAAGGCAGAGAAACTGATGGACGGCCTCCCCACGGTCTCTCTCGCCTTTGCCAGGATTATATTTATTTATTAAGAGCCGATCGCACAGTGTGAGATACTGGTTAGGGGAAGGGTTGGGGCAAACGCCAGGACCCCTCCCCACAAAACACTCAAAGGATGAGATGCTGCAATTCATGGGGGCTGGAGTGTGGGGCCATTCATGAGGCAGGAGGCCCCTCTGGGTCCAGGGACGGGGGAGGCTGGGTAGACCGGAGGGAAGGTAGCTGGCAAAGAGAGATGCTGGGCACTGATACTGAGTCCTAGTGAACAGCCCGGAGACAGGGATTGGGGTGAGGGCAGGCAGGGGGGCGTTTCTCACCCAGAGCTGGTCATCGTTTCCCGGGGGGCTCTTCTTGATGAAGGCTCCATAGTAGGTGGCAATGTTGCGGTGGTGAGAGTACTTTTTCAGCATGTTGATCTCCTGTTTGATCTCCTCCTCCTCGTCCTAGGCAAATGGGAGGAGCTGAGCCCTGAGACTCCCCCCACACTCCCTTCTCGCTGGTCCAACCCTCCCACTGTCCAGCTCCACTCCCTACCTCTGTGACATCCATGACCTTGATGGCAGCCAGCTGCCCAGTCTTGACATGCCGACCCTGCAGGACAGCGGGATCTGAATCTATGCTCAGAGAGTGGAATGTAGAGAGGGCTTGACTCTAGGAGACACAGCTTTTTTTTTTTGAGAGAGAGTCTCGCTCTGTCACCCAGACTAGAGTGCAGTGGTGCGATCTCGGCTCCCTGCCAGCTCCACCTCCCGGGTTCACGCCATTTTCCTGCCTCAGCCTCCCGGATAGCTGGGAGTACAGGCGCCTGCCACCACGCCCGGCTAATTTTTTGTATTTTTAGTAGAGACGGGATTTCACCGTGTTAGTCAGGAGTCTCGATCTCCTGACCTCCTGATCCACCCGCCTCGGCCTCCCAAAGTGCTGGGATTACAGGCGTGAGCCACCGCGCCCGGCCCAACTGTTTTCTATTTTACAAAGTGCCCCTCAGCCGGGCGCCGTGGCTCATGCCTGTAATCCCAACACTTTGGGAGGCTGAGCCGGGCGGATCACTTGAGACCAGGAGTTCGAGACCAGCCTGGCCAACATGGAGAAACCCCGTCTCTACTAAAAATACAAAAAATTAGCCAGGTGTCATGGCAGGTGCCTATAATCCCAGCTACTCAGGAGGCTGAGGCACGAGAATTGCTTGAACCTGGGAGGCAAGCTGAGACCATGCCACTGCACGGACAAAGTGAGACTCCGTCTCAAAAAAAAAAAAAAAAAAAAAAAAAAAAGAAAGAAAGAAAGAAAGAAAGGAAAAAGAAAAGAAAAAAAGAAAGTACCCCTCATTGTGGCTACACACCTCAGTGAATGTGCTGCTCATGGGAGTGGACAGAGGGAGAGCGCTCCTGAGCCATCATGGCCAACAGAAAAACCACCTACAGTGGACTTCCAAGTTACAGGCTCAATAAAGGCAAAGGGTCTCCTCCCATAAAAACTCAAGACAGATGAGAGAGAAACATTTATATTCTGTTCCAGCCTCTCTGGCTTGGACTTTCTACAGTCTGAAAGTTAGAGCAGGGCGTGAAAGATACTTCTGCATCCTAATGGAGGATGGAAGGAGTAGGAGAGGGAGGCTAGGGAGGGAGGGGCTTTGCCTCACCCTCTTCTCCTAAGCAAGAAAAAATGCTGCTTTCCTGACTCACCAACTCTGGACAGGAGGCCTCTCCCAGAATCAACTTCACCCACAAGCTTTTTATTCTTGTCGAAAGAGAAAGAACAGACACAGAGCTGAGATTTTAGGGAACTCAGAGAAACACAGAAGGGCCAGCCGACATGTGCTAATGTTCCTGTCACCAGTCCTAGTGGGAAGAAACTTCCTCTTCTTGAGCGTGTCCCAGCCATTGCCCTCCTCCCGCAACATCCTCCTGAAATCCCTAGTGGGAGCATCTGAGGCTGGGAGAGGAAAGCCCAAAGGCTTCCTGGGGAGGAGCAGGAGGGAGGAAGGTGGCCCCTCATGGGGATGGACTGGCTTTGCCAGCCCATGGGTAATTTTTATCCTCAGCCATTCAAGACCCCAAGCCCAGAGACGCAGGAGCACACGGCACCACTGTTTCCATGGCAACAACAAGGCAAGAGATTGCGGGTGGGGTGCCTGTTTCCCCAAAGTTTGCAAGAGAAGGAGTGTAAGAGAAAGGCAGGTGGTCTCAGTGACACCGGAAACACGGGGCTAGAGATGCAGAAGAGACTTGCGACAGTATCTCGCACTCTGTCTGGAGATGAAAAAGCCATGGGCCCCAGGGGGCTCCAGTCAGAGGCAGCATTCACCCTGAGCATCCTCACTCCCTGCTGCAGCGGCTCCCCCCATCCAAGTGTGAGCAGTGGTCAGGCCACCTCCCTGCTGCAGCGGCTCCCCCCATCCAAGTGTGAGCAGTGGTCAGGCCACACGAGAGGGCCGGGCTGGCCAACCTAAAAGCTACCATCGGTGGCTGAGAACATGCCACTTCTGTCAGGGACAGAGGCAGCTCAAAAGCAGAAAGCCTGAGCTCTGGCTCCAGCAGGCCAGCTGTGGGACAGAGGCCACTTCCCCTCTGCAGAAAGCCACCCATTAGATCCCACTACCTCAAAGTCCTGGGTCTCTTTGTGGTCCGGGGAGAGGCCAAACCCACACCTCTGGCCTTAGCTCTCTGAATCCCAGGAGACTTCTGACACACAAGGCCGTATGCCCTTCCACCTGCCCTCACTGCTGCAGGCCACCCTGCCTGGCTGCTGGCCTGTTCCCACCATGTCCGGGACTGGCTCTGCACTCAGGTAGAGAGAGGCATCAACAGTACCTCCTTCTGGGTGCTCTTTCCTCTCCCCCACTCTACCTTTCCAGGGCCCCAGCCTCTGGCATCTCCCATAGCCCCCCTCAGACCTGCAGACCAGGAACCTTCCTCTCCTCCCAAGAGTGCCCTGCAGATGTGGAGGTCATACTTCCACACCATTCGTCTCACCTTGTACACCTGTCCATAGGTTCCATTGCCGACCACCTCCACAAGCTCAAAGATCCCAGCAGGGTCCTAGGGGAAGGAGACAGAAGAATACTGTGTCAGGACTTTAGAAAAGAATTACAGAGCTAGAGGGGGGTAAAGTGGTATCCAGTCAAGATATGGGAGTGAAGACCAGCACATCAGGAGAGCACGTGGCAGGAACCCTGGTGGCTGGCTGCACTTTTCCTGGATTGGTTCAGAGTGAATGTTCTATGGGAAAAGTTGGAAGAAGTGAGTGTCTGGGCGCAATGGCTCACGCCTGTAATCCCAGCACTTTGGGAGGCCAAGGCAGGTGGATCACGAGGTCAGGAGATCAAGACCAAGGCTAACACGGTGAAACCCCGTCTCTACTAAAAATACAAAAAATTAGCTGGGCATGGTGGCAGGCGCCTGTAGTCCCAGCTACTTAGGAGGCTGAGGCAGGAGAATGGCGTGAACTTGGGAGGCGGAGCTTGCAGTGAGCTGAGATTGCGCCACTGCACTCCAGCCTGGGCAAAAAAAAAAAAAAAAAAAAATAGAAGTGAGAGAATGTGGAAGTCAGAGCCCAGACGGCTTTTCAAAGACATGTTCCCGATTTCAAATCCACTGAGAAACTGTATCTGTACCCTCATCTGCAAAATGAGGGTGCACGAGTACCTTCCTCTGGGGTTGGTACTCACATTTTAAGTGAAGAAATGCCCATCAAATGCTTCAGATGGTTCCTGGCACCAGAGCATGTGCCCAATAAAAGTTAATGACCATTATTATTATCTTACTTCTTAAAAGCGGGGATGAGGAAAGCTAGCAGGTAGCAGGAATTTCAGGGCCACCATCCTTTTGTCCTTCCCTCTTCCCAGTCCCCCTGAGACTGAGGGCTTCCAGGCCAAGGTTTGAGGCAACTGGGGGCAAAGGGACCTGGAGGGAGGGAGTCAGCAGGTGATGGTGAGAAAGGGCCTCTAAGAAGGGAGAACTTTCTGTTCCTACTTTTCTGAGCCAAGCAGTGCCAGGAGGAGAGGGCCCGAAGGGCTCAAACAAAGCCTCTAAAGAGGCTCGTCCTCCCCCTGGGCCAAGAGCAGGCAGGCCTGGCCTCAGCAACACAGCTGCTGTCGGGAGGCCGGCCACCCACACCCTCCTGGCAGAACTTTTTTTTTTTTTTTTTTTTTTGAGAGAAAGAAGTTGGGAGGTGGAGTTGCAAGCTGAAGAGAGATACAGCCCAGTACTGTCCACACTCCTGCACCTCCTGCAGAATGATGGCTTTTTTTTTTCTTTTCCTTTTGAGACTGGGTCTCACGCTGTCACCCAGGCTAGATGCAGTGGTACAATCATAGCTCACTGCAGCCTCAGTCTCCTGGGCTCAAGCAATCCTCCCACCTCAGCCTCCTGAACAGCTGGGACCACAGGCATGCACCACCACTCCTGGCTAATTTTTTTTAGTTTTTAGTAGAGACGGGGTGTCACTATGTTGCCCAGGCTGTTCTCAAACTTCTGAGTTCAAGCAGTCCTCCTGCCTTGGCCTCCCAAAGTACTGGGATTACAGGTGTGAGCCACCACGCCTGCCTCAGAGCCGACAGTTCTGACAGTTCTGGTGTTTCACGGGGCAGGCCCCTCCCCACCGCTGTGGGGACCGAGCGGAGGCAGAAAGTGAGGATGGAACTTAGGCAACACGTGGCCTCCGTGCTGAGAATCCTGAAAGCATATAATCTAAAACTCCTTTCTCCTTGATTTTGAAAGCTAATATAGGGTTTCTAGAAGAAAACAAAAATCCCACAACCAAAAACCCCACATCCATGCCAATAAAAGCACTTCATCCACTGAAGTAATAAGCCCAAGGAAGATGACCTGTGCATGCTGAAGACCAGAGGGACACCAGCCCAGGGCTTTTTTTTTTTTGAGACGGAGTCTCGCTCTGTTGCCCAGGCTGGAGTGCAGTGGCGCGATCTCGGCTCACTGCAAGCTCCGCCTCCCGAGTTCATGCCATTCTCCTGCCTCAGCCTCCCAAGTAGCTGGGACTACAGGCGCCCGCCACCACGCCTGGCTAATTTTTTGTATTTTTTAGTAGAGACGGTGTTTCACCGTGTTAGCCAGGATGGTCTCGATCTCCTGACTTTGTGATCCACCCGCCTCGGCCTCCCAAAGTGCTGGGATTACAGGCGTGAGCCACCGCACCCGGCCCAGCCCAAGGCTTTTAAAAAATGTCCTCACTGTGCACTTTTTCTATTTTCTCAAAGAGGAGCTGGAGAGCAGAGATGTGCCCCTGGCACCCTGTGCGTGCCCTATCAGAGCATGTACCACGA
This sequence comes from Hylobates moloch, assembly GCF_009828535.3. NCBI lineage: Eukaryota > Metazoa > Chordata > Mammalia > Primates > Hylobatidae > Hylobates > Hylobates moloch. Next base: position 35,952,786 of record NW_026652294.1, on the reverse strand, counting down.
GGCATTGTGACTCTACATTTACTTGTCAAATTCACTGGAGAAAGGGACTGAGCCCTCCTTGCTCACCAGATAATGTCTAGCACCTCGCTGAGGCCTGGCACGCAGCAGCCTGAGAAAACACACCAGCCTGCTCGGGAGGAAGAAATGACAGAGCTGAAGGGGGTTCCTTCTCTGTGCTCTGAAGGGGACTGGGTTGACCAGACCAAGAACTTTGTGGGTCTACATTCAATTATTTGGCTTCAGCTAAAGTTACGGAAAAAAAAAAAAATCTTGGCTGGGCGTGGTGGCTCACGCCTGTAATCTCAACACTTTGGGAGGCCGAGGTGGGTGGATCACGAGGTCAAGGGATAGAGACCATCCTGGCTAACACGGTGAAACCCCGTCTCTACTAAAAATACAAAAAATTAGCTGGGCGTGGTGGCGGGCGCCTATAGTCACAGCTACTCGGGAGGCTGAGGCAGGAGAATTGCTTGAACCCAGAAGGCAGAGCTTGCAGTGAGCCGAGACCGCACCACTGCACTCTAGCCTAAGCGACAGAGCAAGACTCTGTCTCAGGAAAAAAAAAAAAAAAAAAAAAAAAAAACTTAACAAGTTTATTCATTTTCTTTGAAATGGAATTTTGCTCTTGTTGCCCAGGCTGGAGTGTGCAATGGCATGATCTTGGCTCACCGCAACCTCCACCTCCTGGGTTCAAATGATTCTCCTGCCTCAGCCTCCCAAGTAGCTGGGACTACAGGCATGTGCCACCATGCCCAGCTAATTTTGTATTTTTAGTAGAGACGTGGTTTCACCCTGTTGGTCAGACTGGTCTCAAACTCTTGACCTCAGGTGATCCACCCGCCTCAGCCTCCCAGGGTGTTGGGATTACAGGTGTGAACCACTGAGCCCAGCCTAATTTTTGTTTTTTTAGAGTCAGATCTCGCTGTGTTGCCCAGGCGGGAGTGCAGTGGCATGATCACAGCTCACTGTAGCCTTGAACTCCTGGGCTCAAGCAATCTTTCCACCTCAGCCTCCCAACACATTAATATTATAGGCATGACCCAGCATGCACAGCTAAAACAATATGTAATAGGTGTAAAACATGGTCGGATCCACAGGAAAGAGAGGTGTTGTCACTGCAGTGCAGGGGGCTAACGAGAGGTCTTTCTGACCGAGAGCTGGAAGGAACCTGAAAAAAGTCATCTCATCCGTCTTCAGTTCTAGATTAGAGGCTCAAAGACCATAAAGTTCCCTACAGAGCTGCCCAATAGAAGAACTCATCCATTCCGGGGCCTCTGAACTGACTGCTGCAAAGTCCTTTCTTGAATCAAACTGTAGCCCTTTCTGAGATGGAGGGAGATAGGAAATAGGACCTATGGTCATAATTTTCTGAACACTCCTAATCTAAGAGGGAAAATACTGTGGGCCTGTTAGAGCCATAATGATCTGTCACCATCAACTCAAATCACTACAAGTACATTTTAATTTTGTAACCTTGACTCCCAATCTGTCTCCTTCCTCTGTGTTTGGGTGGCACTGAGGGATGAAGGAATATTTGAGGTCAGACACCCTGGATTCAGATATCGACATTTAATGGGTTTCAAGTCGGTTTCCCGAAAACTCCTACTGGAAAGGATGATTCAGAGAAGCAAGTCGGCGTCCTGCACGTGGCACTCTGGTTGTTGTCTCTCACCCTCTCTCCACCCAGATGCTCCATGTTTCAATAGCAGCACCGCTTTCCCACCACAGTCCAGCCTCTGCCTAATCCTCCTCTTCCCTTTCCTGCATCGCAGCCACCCTGTCCTTTCTCCCTTCAACATGTGCTTGGCTTGTCCGCCACCTCAGACCAATCCCTCACGTCCTCCCTCCTGGAACTCTAGCCTCTCCCATGTCTTCCTTCTGCTGCCACTGATTTAGTGCCACTGATTTAACTCTTCCAAAATGGCGCTTTCCTGATTTTACTCTTCTGCCCAGAACTGGTAGCGGGGCTCCCCAATGCTTAGAGAGTCCCAACACCTCAGCCTGATATTTAACAATGCCCCGTTATTATCCAACCACTAAATATCTTCTGAGTGAGCGCCTCCATGTGCCCTGCACTGGGCTAAGCCCTAAGCAGGGAAAACCTGTAAGGCAATCGTATCTCATTTCATTCATCCATTACATATTTCCTGAGCACAAACTATGTAATAGCTCCCGAATTAGACACAAAAGGGAGCTCACCGATATATGAGAAATATAAAACCTTATAATTTAATAGATTGGCCAAGTACTCAAATATGAAAATGTGGCAGTCTACGATTATATATTATAACACCAGCCGAAAGCACGAAAGCCGCTGAAATGCTGCTTGCTGTGGCAGAAAGAGCACGGGAGGGGGTTTTCAACTCTGGCACTAGTCGTGTGTCTCTATGCAAGTATTTAACTGTTTGAGGCCTCATTCCCCTCCCACAAGCTAAGAGGGGGTTGGACTGTGTAAAAAGTCCACTTTAGGGTTGGGCGTGATGGCTCACGCCTGTAATCCCAGCACTTTGGGAAGCTGAGGAGGCCAGATAACCTGAGGTCAGGAGTTCGAGATCAGCCTGGCCAACATTGTGAAGCCCCATCTCTACTAAAAAATATAAAAATCAGCTGGGTATGGTGGTGGGCACCTGTAAACCCAGCTACTCGGCAGGCTGAGGCAGGAGAATTGCTTGAACTTAGGAGGCGGAGGTTGCAGTGAGCCGAGATCGCACCACTGCACTCCAGCCTGGGTGAAAGAGTGAGACTCCTTCTCAAAAAAAAAAAGAAAAGAAAAAAGAGTGGCGAAGACCATGCTGTGTTGTGGGAGAGCAGTCTGGGTTTGAATGTTGAATTGGGGATGTTAAAGGATACACAGGTACATTCTATTGGGCAGTTAGAAACAAGGATCTGTAAATACAATGTACAGACATTGAGTGTGAGAGTTGGAGATACAAACAAGATATTCAGGGAGAGGGTGGATGGCCACGGGCAACACGTGAGAGCAGCAGAACAGTCGCCAGAAGACGAGATGGTCACGGAGGCTGCACAGGGATAAGGGGAGTGATGGCCTCGAATGCGGCAGAGCAGCCAGAGGGCACTGAAAAAAATCCCACTGACCTCAGCAGCTCGGAAACCACTGGGAACTGCCGCTGTGTGAGCAGAGGGCAGACAGCAGGGGCTGAAGGAGACAGGGCTCTGCTGAGGAAATGAGGGCAGCACCCTTTCTGGAGAAGTCTAACCTTGAGAGGAAGGGGGAAAATCAGATGACAGCTAGAGCTGGCAGCAAAGTCAGACAATAGGGTTTTCAAAATAGGGAAGATCATTCATCATTATGGAGGGGAAGAACCCTAAAAGGGTGGATGTTTGAGGAGTTGATTTTTCTTTTGTTTCTGAGACACAGTCTCTGTCACCCAGGCTGGAGTGCAGTGGCACGATCTCAGCTCACTGCAACCTCCACCTCCTGGGTTCAAGTGATTCTCCTGCTTCAGCCTCCTGAGTAGCTGGGATTACAGGCGCGCACCACCAAACCTGGCTAATTTTTTGTATTTTTAGTAGAGACGGGGTTTTACCATGTTGGTCAAACTGGTCTCAAACTCCTGACCTCCTGATCCACCCACCTCAGCCTCCCAAAGTGCTGGGATTACAGGTGTGAGCCACTGCACTCAGCCAATTTTTGTACTTTTTATGGAGACAGGGTTTCACCGTGTTGCCCAGGCTGGTCTTGAATCCTGAGCTAAAGAGATCCACCTGCCTTGGCCTCCCAAACTGCTGGGATTACAGGGGTGAGGCACCATGCCTGACTCTGTCCATCCTTTTTTTTTTTTTTTTTTTTTAAAGACTTAGTCTCATTCTGTTGCCCAGGCTAGAGTGCAGTGGTGCGATCTCAGCTCACTGCAACCTCCACCTCCTGGGTTCAAGTGATTCTCTTGCCTCAGTCTCCTGAATAGCTGGGATTACAGGTGCCCGCCACCACCCTTGGCTAATTTTTTGTATTTTAGTAGAGACAGGATTTCACCATGTTGTCCAGGCCGGTCTCAAACTCCTGACCTCAAGTGATCGGCCCACCTCGGCCTCCCAAAGTGCGGGATTACAGGAGTGAGCACTGTACCTGGCCTGTCCATCCTTTTGATTGGAGCCATCCTAGTAGGTGTGAAGTGGTATCTCATTGTGGTTTTGATTTGTATTTCCCTCAGGAGGCTGAGGCAGGAGGATCCTGTAAGTCCAGGAGTTTGAGGCTGCAGTGAGCTATGTTCATGCCACTGTACTTCAGCCTGGGCAATGGAGTAAGATCACCTCCCTACCTCATCTAGAAAAGGATGGACAGTCAAAAGTGTTGATGAGGGCATGGAGAAACTGAAATTGTCACACACTGCTGCTGGGAATGTAAAATGGTCCAGCCACTTTGGAAAACAGTTTGGCAGTTCCTCAAATGTTAAACAATGAGTTACCATATCACCCAGCCATTCCACTTCTAGGTAGATACTCAAGAAAATTGAAAACATATATCCACACAAAAATATGTAGATAGATGCCCACAGGAGGATTATTAATAACCAAAAAGTAGAAACCACCAAATATCCATCAACTGATGAACAGATAAATGTGGTATATCTATATAATACAATGATATTGGCAATAAAAAGAAATGAAGACCAGATATGGTGGCTCATACCTATAACCCCAGCGCTTTGGGAGGCAGAGGTGGGAGGATCACTTGAGGTCAAGTGGTTTGAGACTGCTTGGCAGGTTTGAGACCAACCTTGGCAAGATAATAAGACCATATCTCTACAAAAAATTTAAAAAATTAGTGAGGCATGGTGGCATGTACCTGTAGTCCCAGCTACATGGGAGGCTGAGGTGGAAGGATCCTTTGAGCCCAGGAGCTGAAGGCAGTAGTGACCTACGACAGCACCACTGCACCCCAGCCTGGGTGACAGAGTGAGTGAGACCCTGCCTCTAAAAAAAAAAAAAAAAAAAATTAAAACAAACAAAAAAAGGGAATAAACTACTGCTAGATGTTGCAACATGGATGAACCTTGAAGATATGCTTAATGAAAGAAGCTAGTCACAAAAGGCCACATATTATGTGACTACATTTATGTGTAATGTCCAGAACAGGCAAATCTAAAGAGATGAAAAGTAGATTAGTGGTTGCCAGGGGCTGGGAGGAAGAGAAAATGGGTAATGACTGCTAATGCATACTGGGTTTCATTTGGGAATAAAAAGGTTCTGAAATTAGACAGTGAAGATGGTTGCATAAGTCTGTGAGTATACCAAAAACCACTTTAAAATATTTTATTTTAATTTTTGTTAATTTGTTTTTTGAGACAGGGTCTCACTTTGTTGCTGAGGCTGGAGTGCAGTGGTGTGATCTCAGCTCACTGCAACCTCCGCCTCCTGAGCTCAAGCAATCCTCCTGCCTCAAACTCCCAAGTAGCTGGGACTACAGGTGCACACCACCAAACCTGGCTAATTTTTCTATTTTTTTGTAGAGATGGGGTTTCACTATGTTGCCCAAGCTGGTCTTGAACTCCTGAGTTCAAGTGATCTGCCTGCCTTGGCCTCCCAAAGTGCTGGCATTACAGGCATGAGCCACCACACCTGGCCTAAAATATTTTAAAAGGATAAATTTTATGGTATGTAAATTATATTTCAATAAAGCTGTTATTAAAAATAATAATCCTTCAATATCACTAATAATAGGAGGAATGCAAATCAAAACCCAATGAGATAGCATCTCACCCGTTAAAGGGTTATTATCAAAAGACAAAAAGGCTGGGCATAGTGGCTCACACCTGTAACTGTAATCCCAACACTTTGGGAGGCTGAGGTGGGAGGATCACTTGAGCCCAGGAGTTCAAGACATGCCTGGGCAACATAGTGAAGCCACTCCTCCACAAAAAATAAAATAGTCTCAAAAAAAAAAAAAAAAAATTGGCCGGGCGCAGTGGCTCATGCCTGTAATCCCAGCACTTTGGGAGGCCGAGGCAGGCGGATCATGAGGTCAGGAGATCGAGACCATTCTGGCTAACATGGTGAAACCCCGTCTCTACTACAAAATAAAAAAAAAAAGTTAGCTGGGCGTGATGGTGGGCGCCTGTAGTCCCAGCTACTCGGGAGACTGAGGCAGGAGAATGGCGTGAACCCTGGAGGTGGAGCCTGTGGTGAGCTGAGTTTGCGCCACTGCACTCCAGCCTGGGCGACATAGCAAGACTCCATCTCAAAAAAAAAAAAAAAAAGAAAAAAATTGCGCCACTGCACTCCAGCCTGGGCAACAAACTGAGACTCTGTCTCAAAAATAAATAAATAAATAAACAAATAAAATAATAAATAAAATAAAAATGAATAAATAAAAATAAAATAATTTTTAAAAGACACACACAAAAAAGAGATGCTGCCAAGATTATGGAGAAAGGGGAATGAACTCTTATACACTTTTGGTGGGAATCTAAATTAGTACAGCCTCTATGGACAACAGTAAGCACGTTCCTCAGAAGACTGAAAATAGAACTATCGTAAGATCAGGCAATACCACCGCTGGGTATATATCCAAAAGAGAAAAAATCATCAGGTGCAGTGGCCCACGCCTGTAATGTGAGCACTTTGGGAGGCCGAGGCAGGAGGATCACTTGAGCCCAGGAGTTAGAGACCATCCTGAGCAACATGGCGAGACCCTGTCTCTACAAAAAGTACAAAAAATTAGCTGGACGTGGTGGTAGGCACCTGTAGTCCCAATTACTGGGGAGGCTGAGGCAGAATTGCTTGACCCTGGGAGGTGGAAGTTACAGTGAGCCGAGATCGTGCCATTGCACTGCAGCCTGGGCGATAGGAGTGAAACCCTGTCTCAAAAATAAATAAATAAATAAATAATTTAAAAATTAAAAAATTAGGCCGGGCGCGGTGGCTCATGTCTGTAATCCCAGCACTTTGGGAGGCCGAGGCAGGCGGATCATGAGGTCAGGAGAGCAAGACCATCCTGGCTAACATGATGAAACTCCGTCTCTACTAAAAATACAAAAAAATTAGCCAGGCATGGTGGTGGGCGCCTGTAGTCCTAGCTACTCGGGAAGCTGAGGCAGGAGAATGGCGTGAACCCGGGAGGCAGAGCTTGCAGTGAGCAGAGATCGCGCCACTGCACTCCAGCCTGGGCGACAGAGCGAGACTCCGTCTCAAAAAATAAATAAATAGGCCGGGCGCGGTGGCTCACGCTTGTAATCCCAGCACTTTGGGAGGCCGAGGCGGGCGGATCATGAGGTCAGGAGATTGAGACCACGGTGAAACCTCGTCTGTACTAAAAGTACAAAAAAAAATTAGCCGGGCGTGGTGGCGGGTGCCTGTAGTCCCAGCTACTCGGAGAGGCTGAGGCAGGAGAATGGTGTGAACCTGGGAGGCGGAGCTTGCAGCGAGCCGAGATCACGCCACTGCACTCCAGCCTGGGTGAGAGAGCGAGACTCCGTCTCAAAAAAAAAATAAAAAATAAAAATAAATAAATAAATAATTAGCCAGGTGTGGCAGTGTGCAGCTGTGCTTCCAGCTACTTAGGAGGCTAAGGTGGGAGGACTGCTTGAGCCTGGGAGGTTGAGGCTGCATGCAGTAAGCCATGATCATGCCACTGCACTCCAACCTGGGCAACAGAGTGCCTCAAAAAAAAAGAGAGAAGAAATCAGTACATGGAAGAGACATCTACCCTCCTGTATTTATTGTAGCACTAGTTATAATAGCCAAGACACAGCATTAACGTAAATAAATGCATACATAAAATATTGCATATCTATATAAATATTATTCAGCCATAAAAAGTAATGAAATCTGTCCACTTGCAGCAACATGGATGAGCCTTGAGGATATTATGTTCAGTGAAATACACCAGGCACAGAAAGACAAACATTACATGAACTCTCTCATATGTGGGGACGAGAAAGAGCTGGTCTCAAGGAGGTGGAGAGTAGAAGGGGAGGTGCCAGAAGCTGTGAAGGGCAGGGGGATGAAGAGAGACTGGTTAATGGATTCAGAAATACAGGTGGATAGAAGAAACACTAGAAGGTTCTAGTGTTTGACAGCACAGTAGGGTAACCACAGTTATCAATACTTTATGGTAAATTTAAAAAGAGCTAGAAGAGGGTTGGGCGCGGTGGCTCACGCCTGTAATCCCAGCACTTTGGGAGGTCGAAGAGGGTGGATCACCTGAGGTCAGGAGTTTGAGACCAGCCTGGCCAATTGGGTGAAACCTCATCTCTACTAAAAATACAAAAATTAGCTGGGCGTGGTGGTGCATGCCTGTAGTCCCAGCTACTTGGGAGCCTGAGGCAGGAGAATCACTAGAACCTGGAAGGTGGAGGTTGCAGTGAGCCGAGATCATGCCATTGCACTCCAGCCTGAGCAACAGAGCAAGACTCTGTCTAAAGATATTTAAAAAAAAAAAAAAAAAAGAGCTAGAAGATATGGAATGTTCTCAACAAAATAAGTGTTTGAGGTAATGGATATCCAAATTATGCTGGTTTAATCATTATACATAGTATGCATGTATCAAAAGATCACATGTATTCCATCAATATGTATAATTATGTATCAATTACTTTTTTTTCTTTTTTGGAGACAGTCTCGCTCTGTCACCCAGGCTGGAGTGCAATGGTGCCATCTTGGCTCACTGCCACCTCCGCCTTCCAGGTTCAAGCAATTCTCCTGCCTCAGCCTCACGAGTAGCTGTGACCACCATACCTGGCTAATTTTTGTAATTTTCGTAGAGATGGGGTTTTGCCATGTTGGCCAGGCTGGCCTCAAACTCCTAACCTCAGGTGATCCGCCCACCTTAGCCCCCCAAAGTGCTGGGATTATAGGCGTGAGCCACTGTACCTGGCCCAATTTTTAAAAATTTTAATTATTATTCTTTTTTAGAGCTGGGTCTCACTATGTTGCCCAGGCTGGTCTCAAACTCCTGGGCTCAAGTGATCCTCCTGCCTCAGCCTCTCAAAGTGTTAGGATTACAATTGTGAGCCATTGTACCTGACCGTGTACCTATTTTTTAATGCATTTTTAAAAATCCTAAGAGGCAGGGAACGGAGACTGAGGAGACTGAGATAGGAGGATCAGTTGAGCCCAGGAGGATGAGCGTACAGTGAGCTGTGGTCATGCCACTGCACTCCAGCCTGGATGACAGAGCAAGACCCTGGCTGAAAAAAAAATAAAAAGTCCTAAGAGCACCTACTATAGTGTTCAGTTTATTATTATTATTATTATTTGAGATGGAGTCTCGCTCTGTCACCCAGGCTGGAGTTCAGTGGCGCGATCTCGGCTCCCTGCAACCTCCAACTTCCTGGTTCAAACAATTCTCCTGCCTCAGCCTCCCGAGTAGCTGGGACTACAGGCACACCCCACCACGCCCAGCTAATTTTTTGTATTTTTAGTAGAGATAGGGTTTCACCATGTTGGCCAGGATGGTCTTGATCTCCTGACCTCGTGATCCGCCCACCTTGGCCTCCCAAAGTGCTGGGATTGCAGGCGTGAGCCACTGCGCCCGGCCCGAAAACTTCCTAACTCTATGATTCCAAATGCTCAGGTCCACACTCCATGAGGCTGCCAACCTAACGACTATTTATTCCTTCCTATTGTGTGCCAGAAACTGTGTTAGGCTGGGGAATACAACAGTGAGTAACTGAAGCAGTCCCTACCTTACTGGTGTTTATGTTCTGAGGAGAGAGGCACACATTAATAACCTCTACAATTAATTGTGTAATTATAGCCATGGTATGTCTTTGTTTTCTTTCTTTCATTGCATCTCAGACGACACAAACTCATGTATTGCTTCTTTTTGGAGACAGGGTCTCACTCTGTCACCTAGGCTGGAGTGCAGTGGCACAATCATAGCTCACTGTAGCCTCGAACTCCTGGACTCAAGCGATCCTCCTGCCCCAGCCTACCAGGTAACTGGGACTACAAGCACACACACCACTCTGCCTGGTTACTGGCTATTTTTTTTTTTTTGGTAGAGACGTGTCTCCCTGCGTTGATCAGGTTGGTCTCGAACTTCTGGGCTCAAGCTATCCCCCTGCCTCAGTCTTCCAAAGGCTGAGATTACAGGTGTGAGCCACCATGCCTAGGCTATTTTAATGTTTTTTTCATAGATCACAATTTCATCATTTTATTCTATGTAGCTGTTCCACATAGGCAAATTTGTCCTTATGAGTAAAGGGGAAGAACAAAATCCTTGAAACTTTCCCCCTCTAGTCCAGCGTCTGGTTATTTAAATGCACATCTCATGTAAAACAGAAAAGATAAAAAAGTAAAGATAAAAATAAAAATGTATGGAGTGACACTCCTCCTGCTGCTGCCAAGTGTGTCTCTTGGACCGAAAAGGAGGAAGGAAGGTTTCGGTCGTGGAAAGAGCTCTGGTCTGTCTTATGTGCTGTGAAGTGCGGGGTGCCAAGAGAGCACACCTGACCGAGGCTGGGGAGCCAGGAAAAGGTTCTTTTGAACTAGACATATTCAAGCTGCAGTGGTCTAACCACCATTCCAGTACCCTCCTTTGAACAATGAGTGCTGTAATCTGCCCCATCCTTCCGGCCCTGATCTTTACCACTTTAGGAGCTTGCCCATATCGGCCATCTCAGAGATCACTGTCATTGTCCACTCTCCCCATAGGTCTTTTTTGTTTTTTTTTTTTTGAGATGGAGTCTCATTCGTCGCCTAGGCTGGAGTTCAATGGTGCAATCTCGGCTCACTGCAACCTCTGTCTCCCGGGTTCAAGCGATTCTCCTGCCTCAGCCTCCCAAGTAGCTGGGATTACAGGCACCCATCACCATGCCCGGCTAATTTTTGTATTTTTAGTAGAGATGGGGTTTCACCATGTTGGCCAGGCTGGTCTTGAACTCCTGACCTCAGGTGATCCACCCCCCACTCGGCCTCCCAAAGTACTGGGATTACAAGCATGAGCCACCAGGCCCAGCCCCCGTAGCCCTTTATTTAATTTTTTTTTTTTTTTTTTTTTTTTTTTGAGACGGATTTTTGCTCGTTGCCTAGGCTGGAGGGCAAGGATGTGATTTCGGCTCACTGCAACCTCTGCCTCCCAGGTTCAAATGATTCTCCTGCCTCAGCCTCCCGAGTAGCTGGGATTACAGGCATGCGCCACCATGCCTGGCTAATTTTGTATTTTTAGTAGAGACAGGGTTTCTCCATGTTGGTCAGGCTGGTCTTGAACACCCGACCTCAGGTGATCCACCCACCTCAGCCTCCCAAAGTGCTGGGATTACAGGCATGAGCAACTGCGCCTGGCCCCCATGGCCCTTTAATAATGACACAGCTAGGCCGGACAAGGTGGCTCACTCCTATGATCCCAGCACTTTGGGAGGCTGAGGCAGGCGGATCATTTGAGGTCAGGAGTTTGAGAGCAGCCTGACCAACATGGTGAGACCCTGTCTCTACTAAAAATACAAAAATTAGCTGGGCATGGTGGCACACACGTGTAATCCAGCTACTTGGGAGGCTGAGGCAGAAGAATCTCTTGAACCCGGGAGGTGGAGGTTGCAGTGAGCCGAGATTGCGCCACCGCACTCCAGCCTGGGCGACAGAGCGAGACTCCGTCTCAAAAATAATAATAATAATGAGACAGCTAGCAATTTTTGAGCATTTTATTTGTTCCTGGTACTGCCGAGCACTTTACAAGTATAATCTCACATGACAAACTTTGAAGTGGGTACTATTGTTATACTCATTTGACAGGTGAAAAAGTTTACAACAATTAAATGACTTGCCCAGGATTACACAGAGCTAGGAAGTGGTGGAGCCAAGATTTGACCTAAAAATTTGATCTCAAGGCCTGCAGTGTGCTTTGCCTGGCTCATAGCTCCTGTTGCCTAAAGGACGGGGTTTTCAACCATTTCCTCCCCTTTCTAGCCCCAGCAAAAGTTTAAGAAATGAGTTCCTGACCCCAGGGAGCCAGTCCAAGATTGAAGGAAAAACGGTAACCTAAGGCAAACTTCCCCTTCAGCCATTTCCAATAAAAGGGAAGATGCCGGAGAGTGCATGGAGAGTCAAGGCTGGAGAGCCCACTGTTACCTCAGGTAAAGGAAAGCAGAGGCCATGAGTGGGCAGAGCGGCCAGATTGTACAGAGAGAGCACAGCAGACATGGAAGGAGAGGGAGCTGCAGGCGGAGACAGAAGTGGGAGAGTGACCAACTGACTCTAGCTATCCTCCGCTGTTACCATTAACCCAGAAGCACCCTATGGTTCCAGTTCCAAGGAACTGTCTATGTTGCCATTCAGGTGCCTAGGTTCGAACAAGATTCTTTTTCTTTTCTCTTTTCTTTTCCCTTGGCATGTGAAGTGAGAAGGATTTTTTTTAGTTTTTGTTTTGTGAGGCAGGGTCTTGCAATGTTGCCCAGGCTGGAGTGCAGTGGTGCAATCACAGCTCACTGCAGCTTCAACCTCTTGGGTTCAAGCAGTCCTCCCACCTCAGCTTCCTGAGTAGCTGGAACCATGGGCATGCACCATCATGCCCAGCTACTTTTTGAAACCTTTTTTGTAGAGATGGGGTCTCTCACTATGTTGCCCAGGCTGGTATTGAACTTCTGGGCTCAAGCAATCCTGCTGCCTCAGACACCCAAAGTGCTAGAATTACAGGCATGAGACACCACGCCCTTCCAAGAAGGGTCTTGACTTTAAATAAAAAATAGTCTTGAGAGCCTGGCACTGTGCTAAGTGTTTTACACATACCAACTAATTTTTTTTTTTTTTGAGACAGATTCTCACTCTGTCACCCAGGCTGGAGTGCAGTGGTGCGATCTTGGCTCACTGCAACCTCCACCTCCTGGATTCAAGCAGTTCTCCTGCCTCAGCCTCCCAGTAGCTAGGATTACAGGTGCCTGCCACCACACCAGGCTAATTTTTGTATTTTTAGTAGAGACGGGGTTTCGCCATGTTGGCCTGGCTGGTCTTGAACTCCTGACCTCAAGTGATCCACCCGTCGCGGCCTCCCAAAGTGCTGGGATTACAGGCGTGAGCCACTGCGCCTGGCCCACATACCAACTAATTTAATCCTCACCTAACTCCATGAGGTAGGTATTATTATTATTCTCACTTTACAGAGGAGGAAACAGGCTCAGGGAAGGTAAATAACTTGCCAAGGTCAAACAGCTATTTCAGTGGCAGAGCCAGGCTTTGAATGCATGTAGCCACCTCGAGTCTCTGCTGCATCTATCCCTTTATTTGACTTAGCTAGAGTAGATTCCTTCCAACCCAACAAGCCAGACCACAACATCTCTATTAAACCTTTCACAGGACTAAGCCTCATCTCCACAAGTAGAACAGAAGCTCATTAAGGGCAGGAGCCATTTCTAGGTGGTACTTGGGTATACATAGAATGAGAATTAGGCGGCCTCACACTGAGATGGGTGCCTGAATGAAAACAGCAGTATTTTATCTGTGCAGCTCTGAATCTATAACATACACAAAACGACTATTGTCGCATAGCAAGCATGTGGGATAACAGTCTGCGGCTGCTTTCTCTCATTCACTAGAGCTTCTATTACTAAGCATGTCTTATCTCCTCACATTTTACGTATACTAAAATTGTGTAAAATCTTTGGTTGGGCCAGGCACGGTGGCTGTAATCCCAGCACTTTGGGAGGCTGAGGTGAGTGGATTACCTGAGGTCAGGAGTTCAAGACCAGCCTGTCCAACATGGTGAAACTCTGTCTCTACTAAAAATACAGAAAGTATCTGGGTGTGGTGGTGCGCGCCTGTAATCCCAGCTACTAGGGAGGCTGGGGCAGGAGAATCGCTTGAACCCAGGAGGTGGAGGTTACAGTGAGCTGAGATCGTGCCACTGCACTCCAGCTTGGGCAACAGAGTGAGACTCCAACTAAAAAAATAAATAAATAAAAATCTTTGGTTGATGGAGAGGCTCGGGAAGATACAAGTGTTGGACTCAATTATTGAAGGGTGGGGCTCTGGGATAACAGAGAGAGCCCCTCATGTGCGTCGAAATAGATGTCGTCTGGCACTGTGCCCTGAGTTGTTTACGATGTATAATTATACATATTGCTTTGTTCAGCTATGAAGAGCCAACAGTGATGTTAACGCAGAAACTCTTGGTAGATGTCTCTTTTCTCGTAGCTCCGCATATAATGCAAGGCACTGGTCACATCAGGCTGGCCCCAAGCAGCACATCCTCGTGACACTGCACTCGCCTCACTAGGGAGCTGCCTGTTGTTTGCTTCTGTTCCCCTCACAGCTCCAGGTATGTTTCTGAGTATATACGAGGTCACTAAATCCTGGCTGATTTAATGATTCAACGCCAGACAGAGCAAGGCACAGCTGGGTTTGCTCAAGGAAAGCTTTTCAGAAGAAGCTGAGGAACAAGGGTTGGAGGGAGAGAAGAGGCACAAAGCTGGTGGCCTGAGGCAGGCAAGGGGAGGGCACGAGCTGTCCCCTCAGACTCTGCTCCTCTGCCTTAAATCCCCCTTTAACTATTTCAAGTGTATTGGTTTCCCCAGCTTCAAAAGCTTCCCGAAGGTGCTGCCTAAGGCTTCGGCACCTCCGCAGCACATGGCGTGCACTGGCGCTGTACAGTTATGGGACACAGTGCCATGGTCCTTCCACCTGCACCACGGACTCTGCTCCCTAGAACTGACCAGGGGAGAACCAGGCACACACCAGCCTTGAGCCCTTGCTTCTTTGCTCTGCTGACCCTCAAGGGGCTCCCTGGATTCCTCCCACAGCTCCTACCTGGAGGAAAAACTAGGGGCAAATGTGAACCCGCTCCCGCTCTCAAGGTGCTGCCTGGGGCCCAGCATCAACAGACATTTTCCTTTCCTTTCCCCAAAACCAAAGTCATTTTAGTGTAGTAGTAGGACAGACTGAGATTAGATTAGAAACAAAGGGTTTGATTATTTCCCAAGAGAAAAGGCAAGAGTTTATGCATCAGCTGTTTCCAGAACGCCGTCCGGTTGGGAGGCTGAGACACGAACTGAAGCTCAGAGCCTAGGAAGCGTGAGCCAAGGCTGTGGGGCAAGGAAAAGGAGAGAAGGAGAAAGCCCCGTCAGTCCCTCACAATCAGCATGTGGAAATCTAGAAATGCAGGAGAGGCCTGGAGTCATGGTGGAATCCAGGATGAAAGGGGTGGATGACTGAATGAGCAAAAGGAGGCAAGCACCAGAGGCTTGGGGTCACATTTCTTGGAAGTGGCCTGGAGCTGGCAGATGAGAACTCTGGCTGCCAGTCCTCATTCCACTAACAATAGCTCCTCTAACGACATGCCCCTTCCCTTTGTACCCTGCTCCAAATGGGGAAAGTAATTCCTGCGGTGTTAGCTTTGCATGTAGATGAAACCCTTTGAGGGGTAAAGGTTTTTTTAAGTACTTTAGCAAATGCAAACTGTTATTATCAATATTAGTCAGCATCTTTTTTTTTTTTTGAGATGGAGTTTCGCTCTTGTCACCCAGGCTGGAGTGCAAAGGCAAAATCTCGGCTCACTGCAACCTCTGCCTCCCAGGTTCAAGTGATTCTCCTGCCTCAGCCTCCCAGGTAGCTGGGATTACAGGCGTGTGCAACCACACCCGGCTAATTTTTGTATGTTTAGTAGAGACAGGGTTTTGCCATGTTGGCCAGGCTGGTCTGGAACTCCTGACCTCACATGATCCACCCGCCTCAGCCTCCCAAAGTGCTGGGATTACATAGCCAGTGTCTTTCTTAAGTGCCTGTCAAATAATGCTCCTGATTTGTAAGTGCCCCTGGCTCTACCTTCTCGGTGCTCAGACACCAACACAGAGAGAAGAGAATTAACATCCTGAAGAGTCACATAGGCTAAAATATAAAGAGTAAGACTGTGAGGAAACTGCAGGGGAAACAGGTAGGTTAGGAAAAGGTATCCTCACTTTTCTGCTGACCGATGAGTCTTATAATTCTTGAATTTCGCTGCTGGAAAGGTCCATTAAACATTCCAGGAGATTCTAGGGAGCTTCCAGAATGGTAGAACTGGAACCATAAAGCCTGGGGAAGGGATGGAAGTCCTTGGGAAAGAAGCACTAAACAGCCCAGTGGAGACAAGGAAGGACTGGTCTCTCCTGTGCTTCAAGCCCAGCAATGATTATTCACTCAGATATGCCCCGGCAGGTCCTGCTGCTAGAGCCAGTGCCGTTCTCAGACCCAGGCAAGTGCCATCCTACCCCTGACAGGAAACAGGGCAGGAGGTGGGGCTGCCCTGGGTGCCTGGTGTCCGGAGGGGCCGGGGGGAATCCCGGGTGTTGGGAGGACAAGGCGGAGTCAGCTAGCTGTGAGGCTAGGGGAGAAGGCCTCTCTAGTCTGGGAGAGGCCCCTCCTTTCCTAGCTCCTTGTACTCCAAAAAGGCAGGCTTCCTCCTGTTACTAACCATAACAGGACTGACTATACAGGGGTCAGAAAGACTCACAGAAACCTGTGATAGAGAAAAACAGATGGGGGAAGGGGGAGAAGAGAATTTCAGAGGACACTAGGCAAAGAGAATGGGAACCTGTGGTCTAAAGAGGGAACCAAGTCTGGCCAACACAGTGAAACCCCGTCTCTATTACAAATACGAAAATTAGCCGGGCATGGTAGTGCACGCCTGTAATCCCAGCTACTCAGGAGGGTGCGGCATGAGAATCACTTGAGACTGGGAGGCGGAGGTTGCAGTGAGCCGAGGCTGTGCCATTGCACTCCAGCCTGGGCGACAGAGCAAGACTTTGTCTCAAAAAAAAAAAATTTTTTTAAATTTAAATTAAAAAAAGAAAAAAGAGGGAACCAACAAGAGCTGGCAGAACAGAATAAAGTCTCAAGCCAAATAACACCCTTGCCTTGCAAAAGCAAGGCTGCCAGGGTCTTGGAGCCTCTGTTTATCGGGTACCAGTTCAAAGGACAGTGAGCCTGAGCTGGCCTGGGAGGCCCTCCCCACTCCCAGATGAAAACAATAGGCCTGTTTTCCTAAGCTCTTCCTGTAATCCAGAAGGCCCACACAGAGAGGAAGAGGGGGCAAAGCCAGTGGCTATACCCAGTGGGGGAGGGGGTATTTAGCCTCCCATAAATTCATTAGCTCCCTTAAAGACACCCCAAAACGCCAACAATCTAAGTGTTAAAATAGTGACTGCTATGCAAATGAAGCTTTAAAACCTATCCCTTAGCCCCAGTACCACCAGATTACTAACCCTAAACCCCATCTGTAGGAGATATTCTGAAGCCACCACAGGGGAAGGGATAAGGGCCTGAGAGACAAGGGACAGATGGGGTTTCCCCAACAATTTAAGTTCCACAAGGATACAGTACTGGCAGAGATACGGAAGGAGGGGCAAGTATTCTGACAGAAGGGTGGTGTCTTAGGCATCCTTCAATTAGATAGGAGTAGCTAAAGGCTGTGTGTGTGTGTCTGTGTGTGTGCATAAGAAAAGAAATAGGAAGGTATGTGTGTGTAAGAAAGAGCATCTTGGCTGGGCGCGGTGGCTCACGCCTGTAATCCCAGCACTTTGGGATGCCAAGGCCAGTGGATTGCCTGAGCTCAGGAGTTCGAGACCACACTGGGCAACATGGTGAAACCCCATCTCTACTAAAAATACAAAAAATGAGCTGGGCATGGTGGTGCATGCCTGTAGTTCCAACTACTCGGGAGGCTGAGGCATGAGAATGGCTTGAGCCCCAGAGGCAGAGGTTGAAGTGAGCCGAGATCGCACCATTGCACTCCAGCTTGGGCTACAGAGTGACACTCCGTCTCAAAAAAAAAAAAAAAAAAAAGCATCTTTGCTGCCACTAGTCCACTGTCTTTGCACTCACCCTCTGCCATGCCCATCCTTGTTCCCCTCCCCACTCACAGACATGTCCAACAACAGCCCCGAGTATGCTTTGGTTTTCACCATCTCGGCTGCTGTGGCCACCACGGTCTCCAGTGGCCTGGGTGCTGCCTATGACATGGCCAAGAATGGCACCGGCACTGTGGCCATGTCTGTCATGTGGCCGGAGCCGATCATGAAGCCCATCATCCCAGTGGTCATGGCTGGTATCATCACCATCTATGACCTAGTGGCGGCTGTCCCCCCTGCCAGCTCCCTGAATGATGACAACAGTCTCTATAGCAGTTTCCTCCAGCTGGGCGCTGGCCTGAGTGGCCTGGCAGTGGCTTTGCCATCGTCATCGTGGGGGACACTGGCGAGTGTGGCACTGCCCAGCAGCCCTATCTGTAGACATGATACTGATTCTCATCTTTGCCAAGGTGCTCATCCTCTCCACAAAGCAGCCCCTATCAAAACCCACCAGTCACAGAATACGATGTAAAGACCACCCCTCCTCATTCTGGAACAAACAGCCTGACACGCATGTGCCGGGCAGCTGGCTCTCAGTAGTTGGTCTTCTAAGCATACAGTGTCCTCGTGTTCATCGTCTGTTGGCCAGGCCTTGCCCCCTCCCGCCCTATGCTGTGGACATCTGAACCTATTCATCACCCATCCAGGTCCCCAACCAGTGAGGACTCAGGCCCCTGGATGCCCCACCCACCTCCCTTGAGTGCTCTATGTATAAGGATGAATTAGAGTTGTCATTTTCTCTTCATTGGATATTTATAAAGATTTGGCCTGTCCATACCCCTGTGAAGCAGCCCTCGTCTCCCACCTAGCTGTCATGTCGTGGAGGTTCCCATTGCGGAGCCTCCTTGGATGGAACCACCCTCTCCAGCCCGGGCTGCCAGGCCCTGTGTGGCAGCTGTGTCTGATAAAGTTCTCAGATGTCGGGGGAGGGACAAAAAAAAAGAGAGAGAGAGTGTGAGTATGTAAGAGAGAGAAAATGGGAGTGGGTGTGTGAGCTGGAGACAGGGAAGTGGCAGGAAAAGTCTGATAAGATCACCTCCTTCCTACCCAAGCAGAGATACTGGACACAGCCCCCCAAGGACCCAGAGGGTAGGTAGAGAGCTAGATGCTTGCCTTTCTCAACGGGAGGGGGCCTCCCAGGCCTGAAGAAGTCTCCATTTACCCCAGAGCCAACTAGGAAGCAGGTAGGCAGCATCATCCCCACTTATACCCCAAGATGCTTGGGGTGAATGGCAGGCCCAAAGCCAAAGCATGAGACAGATTAAATGTTCCTATGGCGAGAGAAGGAGAAGGGGTCACCAGCATCTCTTCACTGAGCAAATGAAAGGAAGAGAGAAGGCAGGCTGATACCCTCATCAATTTCCTACTGTCCATGACATACCATCATCAACTGGACTTTTTTTTTTTTTTTCTGAGATAGAGTCTCGCTTTTGTCACCCAGGCTGGAGTGCAGTGGCGCCATCTCAGCTCACTGCAACTTCCATCTCCCAGGTTCAAGTGATTCTCCTGCCTCAGCCTCCTGAGTAGCTGGGATTACAGGTGCCTGCTACCACATCCAGCTGATTATTTTGTATTTTTAGTAAAGACGGGGTTTCTTTTTTTTTTTTTTTTGAGACAGAGTCTTGCTCTGTCACCCAGGCTGGAGTACAGTAGTATGATCTCGGCTCACTGCAAACTCCGTCTCCCGGGTTCACGCCACTCTCTTGCCTCAGCCTCTCGAGTAGCTGGGACTACAGGCACCCGCCACCACACCTGGCTAATTTTTTGTATTTTTAGTAGATACGGGGTTTTACTGCTGTCTGGATCTTCTGACCTCATGATCTGCCCGCCTTGGCCTCCCAAAGTGCTGGGATTACAGGCATGAGCCACTGCGCCCGGCCTCTTTTTTTTTTTTTTTTGAGATGGAGTCTCGCTGTGTCACCCAGGCTGGAGTGCAGTGCCACAATCTCCGCTCACTGCAAGCTCCGCCTCCAAGGTTCACGCCATTCTCCTGCCTCAGCCTCCCGAGTAGCTAGGACTACAGGCGCCCGCCGCCACGCCCGGCTAATTGTTTGTATTTTTAGTAGAGACGGTTTCACCGTGTTAGCCAGGATGGTCTCGATCTCCTGACTTCATGATCCACCCGCCTCAGCCTCCCAAAGTGCTGGGATTACAGGTGTGAGCCACTGTGCCTGGCCTTTTTTTTTAAGACAGGAGTGTGGTGGCACAATCTCAGCTCACTGCAACCTCCCCTTCTAGGTTCAAGTGATTCTCCTGCCTCAGCTTCCTAAGTATAATAATAGCTGGGACCATAGGCACCCGCCACCACGCCTGGCTAATTTTTTGTATTTTTAGTAGAGACGGGGTTTCACCATGTTGGCCAGGCTGGTCTCGAATTGCTGACCTCAAGTGATCTGCCCGCCTGGGCCTCCCAAAGTGCTGGGACTATAGGCGGGAGCCACCGTGCCCAGCTTGGACCCTTTTTAATGAAGCTTTAAAAAAAAACTCCTTTTCTCAGCTTTTCTTACTCTCTGAAACAGACTCTCCACTCTGCTAACCCTACCTCTCACGCTGTGGAACTCAACCAGATCTTTTTATTCTGAATCCACAATGTGAAGTACTTGTCCTCTGTTTATCGATGGCTACCCGTGTTTTGAAGTGTTTTTATGGGAATGAAGCACAGGAGGGGAGGAAATCAGGCCAGTTCTAGAAGTAGAAGGAAGGCAAAGAAACCAGGAAAAATATTTATGTGATGGGAGGAAGGGCAGTTTATAAATCACTCATGGATCTCTATGCCAGAAGGATGTGTGAGACACACGCATGCACACACACACTGACTTGCAGGTACATGCAGAGGCAGAAACAAGTCAGGACATGACACATACATGAACACAGATACCATTCTCATCAGAAACCAGTCAGAGCAGAGGGGCCCTGTCTGGAGCAAGGAGACTGGAATTTATTCCCCTCCTCCTCTCACAGGGTAATTTTGCTGCCTCCATGTCTAGGTTCCCCACACATCTGGCTGCCTCAGACAGGGGCCCTGGCCTGGTGGCTGGCCCCAACCTGGAGGTCTTCACAGATGGCGGCTTATAGGAGGTGGCAGCTGACACCTGGAGGGAGCTGGATGAAAGCAGGCAGTGCAGAGTAGAGAAAGCCAGGCAGTGGGGGAGGGAGTGAGGGAGAAGAGGGGACCAGATTCAAGCAGCCTTGCGCTGGTTCTAAAATGGCCACAGCAAGGCAACGGACAGATGGTCCCTTTCTGATGCTGAGCCGGGGAAGTGGGGAAAGGGAAAAGGAAAAAATAAACACCATCACAGTCAGAAATTTAAAAATAAACTGAAAAACCTAAAAAATAAACAGCTTGCTACTGAGGTTCTGTCTGCCTCCAGAACCTTCTAAGGGAAAATAGAGAACTGCAGGCCTGGAAGGGCAGCCCCAGCCTTGGGTGTGAAGATGGTTGGAGGTCATTCTAGCCATCCCCTGTCCCCAGCTGGAGTATCTTGCAAAGTCTTTCGGGCAGCGGAGGTGGTATCTCGGCCTTTACCTCCCCAGCACTTCTTCTCAAGTCTCACTGTAGGTAAGCAAGGCCATGGCTTTTCAAATGTCAGAGCCGTTTGATTCTGTCTCCTTCCCAAGAGTCAGTTTCTGTCCAAGATCGGCAGAATCAAGTTCATTCTCTCACAGTTGCTGCCCCTCCTGCCACCACCCAACTACCCAGACTTTACAGTTCACAGGGCGCTTTCACAGTCATGACTGCATCTGCACTTAAACCTGCAGGGAAGCTGGGCAGGAATGACCAGCCCAGAGCACAGATGAGAAAGCCAGGGCTCTAACAAGTGAAATGTTTGTCAAGGTGAAGCAAGAGCTCAAACTTGCATAGCCTTCCAATGGCACACAGCAACCACACTGCCCCTCAACCACATTCCCCCTCAACCACACTCCCCCCACCAACCACCTGACAACAACTCCCCACCAAAACACACAACACTCGCACCAACACAACTGACCAACACACACCAACCACCCCCCATCAACCACACTGCCCCCACAAATCACACTGTCCCCACCCAGTAGATTCCATCTCCCTCTGTGGGCCAAACAGGTTCTTCCCCAGGCTCACATATGACTGCTGTACAGCTGAATATCCCAGCTATGGTTTACCTGGAGCCTTGCCAATTCTCATGCTGGTGCCTTTTGGTTCTTGCCGGTGTGGGGATGAGGCAGAGGGGCAGGAACACTGCACTAACTAGTGGCTTTCTCTCTGTTCCTTCTCACTCCTGGGTCTCCACATGCTGTTCACTCTTGCAAGTTCATCCCTCTCCTCCTCTTTACCTGGATGCCTCGTGCCTGTGCCTCCCAACCTCCACTGAGACAATGTCACCTCCAGTAAGTGCCCCTGACGATCCTCTCCTCCCACAATACCCTGTACTGACACTTTCATGACACCAATTACATTTTTGTGATTTATTCTCTTATCTATCTCCTCTGCTAGACTAAGTTCTTAAGAGGTCAGGGCTGCCCTCAATACCTGTCTGTGGAATGAATGAATACAGAAATAAAAGAAAAACCTCCCTCCTTCCTTAATGCAGCAGTTATCTAGAAAAACCTCCCTCCTTCCTTAATGCAGCAGTTATCTAGAAAAACCTCCCTCCTTCCTTAATGCAGCAGTTTCTAACACTAGTTTTGGATTATCTCCATCCTTCCAAAATAATCCTTGAATATTCACTTAAGTGAAATGCATTAGAGCAGCTACTAAAAGTGAATCTTCTTTTTGTCATATGAATCAGCACCTCATAATTTATATGCCTGGTAAATGTTTTACCAGAGTGGACTTTCTTAGTTCTTTTTTTTTTGAGACAGAGTCTCACTCTTGTTGCCCAGGCCGGAGTGCAATGGCGCGATCTCGGCTCACTGCAACCTCCGCCTTGCCGATTCAAGTGATTCTCCTGCCTCAGCCTCCCAAGTAGTTGGGATTATAGGCACAAGCCACCACGCCCAGCTAATTTTTGTATTTTTAGTAGAGACAGGGTTTTAACCTTGTTGGTCAGGCTGGTCTTGAACTCCTGACCTCAGGTGATCCACCCACCTTGGCCTCCTAAAGTGCTGGGATTACAGGCGTGAGCTACCGCGCCCCGCCCGCTAGTGGACTTTTTTTTTTATTTTTATTTGAGACGGAGTCTCGCTCTGTCGCCCAGGCTGGAGTGCAGTGGCGCAATCTCGGCTCACTGCAAGCTCCGCCTCCCGGGTTCACGCCATTCTCCTGCCTCAGCCTCTCCGAGTAGCTGGGACTACAGGCGCCCGCCACCACACCCGGCTAATTTTTTTGTATTTTTAGTAGAGACGGGGTTTCACCGTGGTCTCAATCTCCTGACCTCGTGATCCGCCCGCCTCAGCCTCCCAAAGTGCTGGGATTACAAGCGTGAGCCACCGCGCCCGGCCTGGACTTTCTTAAGGCAGGGAATTCCTATATGGTTGGCAAAAACCAAACGGGAACACTAATAATGGCCCAAAGAGGTCGGGAGACAACAGGGCCAGGAGAGATGAAGGGAAGGCTTCCCGGAGGAGAAAAGAGCTCAGCGCAGTGGAAAGGAGAAGGAAACGGGCAGAGGCTGGGCTGGGTGAGAAGGGCCAAAGAAGTCCCCATTGCAGGGGGGCAGACGGCGAGCAGGAAGGCTCTAAGATGGAAGAGGGTAACTCGGGTAGGCTTTCTTAGCTGAGGACAACAGCAGGACAGGAGCGTGGGGAAATGGAATGATAGTGCTTAGTGTTTACTGCACTAAGAATCGGAAGGCCTGGACACTGGTTCTGACACTTCTGTATAATTTAGGCAAATCCGCAAATCACTTAACCTCTTAGAGGCTCTTTTCCTTATCTACCCAGGCCCATTTCACAAGAATTCACCGATGTAAAAACATTTTAAAATCCATAAAGTGCTACAAATTTGCATAGAGTCATTATGAAGAAACTGGCTCCCACAGAGCAAGGCAAAACTGTGGAAAAAAGTGATTTACTAAAACTGTTGGCGTTACTGGAATTTAGGGTGAAGTGTGGCAGTTCAGGAGAGAAGAAACAAGATAAAAAGTAGAACTGAGAGGAGGGCAGGTGAGACAGAAGGGAGGAAAAACAGATCTGTGGCCTCGGAGGCAGGCTGACGGGCAGGGAGGAGGGGCAGTCCCTGGGAAGCGGACACCAGAGAGAGCAAGGAAGGGCACAGCATGGCAGTGGGAGGGGGCAGAAAGGAGATGCCAGGCCCGTTCAGGCTGGCAGATACCAAGCTAACGGAGGAGGACAACAGTAGTAATCAGGGGTTGGATAATAATAAGGCTTCTTGCTGCTGGTTTTCAATTGCAGCACAAACAGATCGTTATATCTTACTGCCAGCCTCCTTCTGTGGGAGTCAGGTGTCCACAAACCCAAGGGAAGAGACTAGGGAAGCTTCAAGACCAAGAAAACTTGTGACCTGTACCCATATGATTTCGAATTCCAGAAGACCAATGAGAGGCCATGAGAGAAAACTTAGGAAGGAAAGCTCTGAAGGACAAGGGGACAGGAAAAGAGATCCTGGAAGGAGAGGGAGAGGGTGTGAAGCTGAGTCAGCTGGAGGAAGAACAGGTAGAGGGTGGGGGGGGGGGGGGGGGGGGGGGGGGCGGGGGCAGCAGGAAGGGGAGGAAGGACTGTCTGAATCACACTCTGAGAAAGAACAGGGTTACTCTCCAAAGGGTGGAGACCAGATATTCTCTGGCCCCACCAAGGACCAACCCAGGATAAATTACAGCTGAAGGGACGCAGGTGAGACAGAAGGGGAACTTCCTGACCAGCAGGATGGAGCAAACATGTTCACTCAACTTTTCACCAGGCCTGTCTCTCCTGTTTATCCTAAGAAACCTTCCCAGACACCTTTCATGCCAACTCTATGGACTGATGAGCCGGCTCACGCATTCATTCAACAAACACTGAGTGTCAGCTATGTAGAGGCATTGCTAGATACTGTAACGTGGCATTGAACAAAACAGAAATGGTCCCTTCTTCCTTCATGGAGCTTACAGTCTAGTCAAGGAAGCAGACATTAAAGACATAATTACATAACACCTGTCAAAGACTCTGATGACAAAGTACAGAGTGCTATCAGAAAGATTCAAGGAGGCTGCAGTGAGCCATGCTCGCGCCACTGAACTACAGCCTGGATGACAGAGGGAGACATTGTCTCAAAAAAAAGAAGAAAAGAAAGATTAAAGGAGGTCATGATGGGGAAGGGAGCCAGGAAAGGCCTGCTACGGAAGTGATATTTAAGCTGAGACAAGCCAGGTGCGGTGGCTCACGCCTGTAATCCCAGCTCTTTGAGAGGCCGAGGCGGGCAGATCACCTGAGGCTGGGAGTTCGAGACTAGCCTGACCAACATGGAGAAACCCCATCTCCACTAAAAATACAAAAA
>NW_026652294.1:35904659-35927195 GCF_009828535.3 Hylobates moloch | reverse complement strand
ATGGAATGATAGTGCTTAGTGTTTACTGCACTAAGAATCGGAAGGCCTGGACACTGGTTCTGACACTTCTGTATAATTTAGGCAAATCCGCAAATCACTTAACCTCTTAGAGGCTCTTTTCCTTATCTACCCAGGCCCATTTCACAAGAATTCACCGATGTAAAAACATTTTAAAATCCATAAAGTGCTACAAATTTGCATAGAGTCATTATGAAGAAACTGGCTCCCACAGAGCAAGGCAAAACTGTGGAAAAAAGTGATTTACTAAAACTGTTGGCGTTACTGGAATTTAGGGTGAAGTGTGGCAGTTCAGGACAGAAGAAACAAGATAAAAAGTAGAACTGAGAGGAGGGCAGGTGAGACAGAAGGGAGGAAAAACAGATCTGTGGCCTCGGAGGCAGGCTGACGGGCAGGGAGGAGGGGCAGTCCCTGGGAAGCGGACACCAGAGAGAGCAAGGAAGGGCACAGCATGGCAGTGGGAGGGGGCAGAAAGGAGATGCCAGGCCCGTTCAGGCTGGCAGATACCAAGCTAACGGAGGAGGACAACAGTAGTAATCGGGGTTGGATAATAATAAGGCTTCTTGCTGCTGGTTTTCAATTGCAGCACAAACAGATCGTTATATCTTATTGCCAGCCTCCTTCTGTGGGAGTCAGGTGTCCACAAACCCAAGGGAAGAGACTAGGGAAGCTTCAAGACCAAGAAAACTTGTGACCTGTACCCATATGATTTCGAATTCCAGAAGACCAATGAGAGGCCATGAGAGAAAACTTAGGAAGGAAAGCTCTGAAGGACAAGGGGACAGGAAAAGAGATCCTGGAAGGAGAGGGAGAGGGTGTGAAGCTGAGTCAGCTGGAGGAAGAACAGGTAGAGGGCGGGGGGGGGGGGGGGGGGGGGGGGGGCGGGGGCAGCAGGAAGAGGAGGAAGGACTGTCTGAATCACACTCTGAGAAAGAACAGGGTTACTCTCCAAAGGGTGGAGACCAGATATTCTCTGGCCCCACCAAGGACCAACCCAGGATAAATTACAGCTGAAGGGACGCAGGTGAGACAGAAGGGGAACTTCCTGACCGGCAGGATGGAGCAAACATGTTCACTCAACTTTTCACCAGGCCTGTCTCTCCTGTTTATCCTAAGAAACCTTCCCAGACACCTTTCATGCCAACTCTATGGACTGATGAGCCGGCTCACGCATTCATTCAACAAACACTGAGTGTCAGCTATGTAGAGGCATTGCTAGATACTGTAACGTGGCATTGAACAAAACAGAAATGGTCCCTTCTTCCTTCATGGAGCTTACAGTCTAGTCAAGGAAGCAGACATTAAAGACATAATTACATAACACCTGTCAAAGACTCTGATGACAAAGTACAGAGTGCTATCAGAAAGATTCAAGGAGGCTGCAGTGAGCCATGCTCGCGCCACTGAACTACAGCCTGGATGACAGAGGGAGACATTGTCTCAAAAAAAAGAAGAAAAGAAAGATTAAAGGAGGTCATGATGGGGAAGGGAGCCAGGAAAGGCCTGCTACGGAAGTGATATTTAAGCTGAGACAAGCCAGGTGCGGTGGCTCACGCCTGTAATCCCAGCTCTTTGAGAGGCCGAGGCGGGCAGATCACCTGAGGCTGGGAGTTCGAGACTAGCCTGACCAACATGGAGAAACCCCATCTCCACTAAAAATACAAAAAATTAGCCGGGCATGGTGGCGGGTGCCTGTAATCCCAGCTACTCGAAAGGCGGAGGCAGGGGAATTGCTTAAACCAGGAGATGGAGGTTGCGATGAGCCAAGATCATGCCATTGCACTCCAGCCTGGGCAACAAGAGCAAAATTCCTTCTCAAACAAACAAACAAACAAACGCTGAGACCACAGGGACAAGCAAGAGTTAACCAAGGGAGGAGCAGGGGTGGGGAGCGCACAAAGGCTCAAGGAAGGAATCTTGAAT
Source organism: Hylobates moloch (assembly GCF_009828535.3). Classification (NCBI taxonomy): domain Eukaryota; kingdom Metazoa; phylum Chordata; class Mammalia; order Primates; family Hylobatidae; genus Hylobates; species Hylobates moloch. Next base: position 35,925,254 of record NW_026652294.1, on the reverse strand, counting down.
CTCCAGCAAGGCAGAGTAAGGAGCCCAGCATCCTGGGCCGCCCAGCCTTGAATCTGTGCCTTTCAATAAAGCTCTTTATAATTTTTGTGCGAATGTCTTTTCTCTCACATCCCAACAAAGCTGTGTGTCCCCAAGGGTGAGGCACAGGTTTTCCCTTCAGGCTGAATGCTTTCTCTGGGTGGGTCCAGAGCTTTTACAGAAAGCAGCACGCAGGGCCAGGGTGACTGCCCAGTGATTGCCGGAATTCCTGAGTCAGGACAAACAGGAGTTTCGTGTTCAGATAGAAGATTTTGAAGTTACTCTTCCTTGCAGTGATGCTGGAAGACTTTCAGGAGATGGTAGGAGGCTCTAGGACTGGGAAAGGGGAGCCAAGCCCACAGAATTCCAGGTCTACACCTGGGGCTCACTGACTCACTCTCAGCCATTTACATGAAAATCAATAGACTGGGTGGTTTTCTCTTTCTTAAACAAAATACTAAGTCAGGGGGAGAGGAATGTTAAAGAACCCCAGGAGACACGCTTTCTGGGAACTTTGTGCAATAAGAGATGTTGGGCAGCTACCACCTGTCTAATGAGCATTTACCAGACGAAGCACTTTACATCCCTTGTATTTAATCCTCTCAACATCCCTGTTAGGTGACTCTTGTTATCTTCATTTTACAAAGGACAAAACTGAGGCACAGGGGCCAGACGCGCGGTGGCTCAGGCCTGTAATCCCAGCACTTTGGGAGGCTGAGGCGGATGGATCACCTGAGGTCAGGAGTTCAAGACAAGCCTAGCCAACATGGCAAAACCCCGTCTCTACTAAAAAATACAAAAATGAGGCCAGGCGCGGTGGCTCACACCTGTAATCCCAGCACTTTGGGAGGCTGAGGCAGGTGGATCGCAAGGTCAGGAGATCGAGACCATCCTGGCTAACACAGTGAAACTCCGTGTCTACTAAAAATACAAAAAATTAGCCAGGCGTGGTGGCAGGTGCCTGTAGTCCCAGCTACTTGGGAGACTGAGGCAGGAGAATGGCGTGAACCTGGCAGGCGGAGTTTGCAGTGAGCCGAGATTGTGCCACTGCACTCCAGCCTGGGTGACAGACTGAGACTCCGTCTCAAATAAATACCCCCAAACACTGAGGCATAGGGGTATGAGTTACTTGCCGAAGAACACATAGTGACAGAACTGGGGTTTGAATCAAGTCTGTCTCCAAGGTCTGTGCAGTTGCAGGGAGTGATGGGAAAGGTCCCCCATTCCAGGTCCCTCTCTGTCCCTAAGGAACAATTCCCTGTCTTCACAAGTCAGTCCCCACTTGGTTCTGACTGCTCTTCCTCCTCAGCACTAACAGACTCGGGAAACCGTCTCTGGAGTGTACGTATTCTGGAGGTCATATTTCAAATCAAATAGTCCTTCCGACTCCCTCCCGTCCTCCCTCCCTCCTTCTTCCTTTCTCTCTCCCCGCTCTCTCTCCTTTTAAACAGAGACGAGGTCTCTATGTTGCCCAGGCTGGTCTCAAGCTACTGAGCTCAAGCACTCCACCCACCTCTGCCTCCCAAAGTGCTGGGAATACAGGCCTGACCCACTGCACTGGGACCAGACCTTTTTCTGAAACTTCCCTTTATGTTTTATGTCCTTCCCATGGACATGGGCTGGGCTCCATGCCCACACTCCAACACCGCGCCCAACCTGAGATCTCTCTACACACTAGGAACTGATGTTTCCGAGACCAGCTCTGAGACACCACCCGCCCTGGCCACTGGCACCCCCCGTTTCTGTCAGCTCCTCCCAGCTTAACACACAGTCACCACCTCACACATGCACTTTTCCTTATATATAGAACGCTGCAAATTACACATTTAATATATTCATATGTTTAAGTCAGTGTGAGAACAAATACAGCATATTTTGACCTCTAAGACAGGGGGCTGGCTCTGTCTCATAGTAGGCACTCAAAAATTTTCAGGAAGAAAGAAGGACTCCTGGGCCTGAAGGGATCTTAGGAATCCCATCATCCTACAGTCCTTGGGAAACACTCCCTGCAACGGCATAGGCTTTGGAGACAGACTTGGATTCAAACCAGCATCAGCTCACCTAGTCAGGCGTGGTGGTGGGAGCCTGTAATCTCAGCTACGCTAGAGGCTGAGGCAGGAGAATTGCTTGAACCGAGGAGGCAGAGGATGCAGCGAGCTGAGACTGCGCCACTGCACTCCAGCCTGAGCGAGACTCCATCTGAATGAATGAATGAATGAATGAATGAAGTGGAACCAAAACGAGAACCAGGTCGCCCAGCTCCTCATGCCATGTTCACTCCATGGATCACATTGCCTCAAAGGCAAAGTCAAACAACCCGTTGTGTTAGCAGGCCTCCCACTGACAGCTCTTCAGAGATGGGCAATTTGGGCCACCTGAGGAGGTTATGAGGCCAGGACTGGAGATCTGGGCAGTAGCAGGTATGTTCATTGTTAACTTGTGAAACACACCTAATCTGCAAAGACTACACTTTGGACTCCACACTGACCAAGCTCACATGAGATCTTTGTTTCTGGTGGGGACTGGGCAATGCAGCAGAGTCATGAGGCATGAGTATGGGAAGTCAGCTCTCACTAGCTCTGAGGCCTTGGCCGACTGCTGGCACCTTCTGAAATGTAAGATGGGGCCGAGCATGTGGCTCACACTTGTCATCCTGGCACTCTGGGGGGCAGAGGTGGGAGGATCACTTGAGGCCAGGAGTTCAAGGCTACAGCAAGTTATGATCATGCCACTGCATTCCAGCCTGGTCAACAGAGCATGACCCTGTCTCAAAAAAAGTAATAATAAGATGGCCCATAGAGGCTCTGCTATAAACACAGACACTTCAATCACTCATTACTTGTATTGGCGATGGTGATGGGAACAACATCCAGGCAGACTGTAGGACAACACCTAAGGATGTTAGTGTCTCTAGGAGTCATCAATTGGAACATTCCTTCATTCAAACTTTGAACATTAGGGTGGGGTAGACTGAGACTCAGTCCAAGGAAAACAACTGACTGCCATTCAGACCTGGCTCAGCCTAAGAAAAAAGTAGGCTTTAGACTGCAGTAAGAGGAATTGTGGTGAGAAGGGCCATTCCGTATTGGGCAGTTCCTGGAAGGTGTCATCAAATACATGTCGCCTCCTCTAAGGTTGTACACAGAGACAGAGAAAAAAAGACCTCACGAGTCCTTGAGTCTTCCCTTGATCCTTGCAATCTGACACTACTGTGAGGAAACGCAGAGGTCTTTTGTGCTGCAGGCTTCTGCCTGGTAATGTGAGGGCACAGCCCACAACAGTGTACCCTAAGATACCACCCCAGCCTACCAGCTAGAGGCCTGTATTTTGACCTCTAAGACAGGGGGCTCTCCTGCCCTCCTCTCTTCCTGGGTCACCTGGAGAATAAGTGTGTCACTCCCTCCCCTTTTCCTCCTTCCCCATGAAGGTCAATGAGAAACTGTAAATAGCAAAGATGAGGGAAAGTGAGGAGGCCAGGGAGGCCATTGCATTCATCTCTGCTCTAAAATATCCAACTCAGCCATGTGCGGTGGCTCACGCCTGCAATCCCAGCACTTTGGGAGTCCGAGGCAGGCGGATCACTTGAGGTCAGGAGTTTGAGACCAGCCCAGCCACCACAGTAAAACCTTCGTCTCTACTAAAAATATAAAAATTAGCTGGGCTTGGTGACGCATGCCTGTAGTCCCAGCTATTATGCTTGGGAGGCTGAGGCAGGAGAATCGCTTGAACCCGGGGGTGGAGGCTACAGTAAGCCGAGATGGTGCCACCGCACTCCAGCCTGGGTGACAGAGCAAGACTCTGTCTCAAAAAAAAAAAAAAAAAAAAAAATCCAACTCAATTCCAGATCACGCTTTGGGTCTGTCCAGGGGTATGAACACTAGAGGAATACAGAGCCTGACCTGGCTCTCAACTGTCCAGGCCTGGAGGTCCAGGAGGGTTGACCCCCCCTTTAACACATGTACCCCTCAAATACTAATACAGAAATGCTATTATATCCTATGATCTTCATCCCCTAAACGATCTTATTTCCAACTTCCTCTAGCACCTACCCATCAGACCCCCAGGATGAGATGAAGTAAGAGGCTGAAAACAAGCAAGATGACGAACATGACCATAGCAGAACCAGAATGCAAGTTACGGCTGGGGGGTGGCAAAAGGAACTGAATACGGAACAGAAACCCTTAACTTCTCTTGCTACTGCCCAATCCTCTTGTGATTCCAGGAAGCCATTTCATCTAAAATCCCTTTCAGAAACCTGTCATCTTGCATTAGAGCTGGGAGGGGGGTTGTGTTCTGGGTTGGCTGATGATACATGGACTTCTGAGACATGCACCTAGGCTGACTCAACAAATATTAAGCATCTGCTCGGTCAGACCCTCTGCTCAACTCTGCACACACAAAAGACGATGAGATGCAGAATGGTGGTTGCCAGGGGCTGGAAGGTGGCGGGTTCAGAGAGTCAGTGTTTAATGAGTACAGAGTTTCATTTGGGGAGGATGAAGAAGTTCTGGAGATGGATAGTGGTTACAGTTGCACAACTTAATGTACTTAATGCCACAGAACTGTACGCTGAAAAATGGTTATAATGGTAAGTCTTACATATACTTAATGACATTAAAAAAAAATAACAATACATTTTTAAAGGGTGGGGGGGAATGAGACAGCCTTCCTCTCCTCCCTCTGAAGAGGCTTTCTTTTGAATTATTCGACTATCTTTCCTGCAGACCAAATATTCTGAAGTCTTCTGCATGTCCTTCTCGTCATCACAGTGATCTGCCCAGCGGCCCTACATTTAGAAATCTCTATTAGTTCTGGGTACGAGCCCCATGGAGCTCTGTATTCCCAGCATGTGCTCCCCAGTGCCAACCCACCACCTGTTCAGCTCAGGCTCAGGTCACTTACTCTTCCCACCTCAAAAAGACCCAGGTATATAAATAAAAGGTGTCCTCTATTAAGACACAGATCTAGAGGCCATGTGCTCCTGGAGGGCAGTAACTATCTCTCATACAGGCTGTCTCCAGGCCATGAAACAGGCCATATTCCAAGTCTCCAAAAACTTTACCAAGAAACATTATGGATAACGTTATAGTCCTCAGTAAGCCCACAAAGCCTGTTTACCATATGTCACAGAAATATCACACATTTACAATTAAAACAGGCAGGCCGCGCACGGTGGCTCACACTTGTAATCCCAGCACTTTGGGAGGCCGAGGTGGGTGGATCACCTGAGGTCAGGAGTTCGAGACCAGCCTGACCAATATGGTGAAACCCTGTCTCTACTAAAAATACAAAAATTAGCCAGGTGTGGTGGTGCGCACATGTAATCCCAGCTATTCGGGAGGCTGAGACAGGAGGATCACTTGAATCTGGGAGATGGAGGTTGCAGTGAGCCTAGATCGTGCCACTGTACTCCAGCCTGGGCAACAGAGCAAGACTTCATCTCAAAAAAAGCAAAAACAAACCAAAAAACAGGCAGAAAATAATACTAGTTGCATGCAGTCTAGAGTGCCAGCTACACACTGCCCTCCTGTCCTCCCCTCAGTGCCCACACCCAAATACACCCCGCCACGTGGGAGCAGGCCTCCCTTCAATAGCATGGCAACCTAGGTTTTGGAGTCAGACTTGAGTCTGAATGTGGGCTCTGCTGCTTACTGGCTGTCCAACCTCAGGCAAGTTACTTAACTTCCAAGTTAGTTTCTGCAAGCTTTGGTTTCTTCATCTTGCAAATGAGGATAATATCGTCCACCTCAAAGGGTTACTGTGAGGGACGAGATTACAGAAGGAAAGAACCTACTGCACGGTAAGTGTTCATTACTGTTCTTATTCCAACCCCAAACACCCCCTTCTGAAATGAATCTGCATCATAATATAAATGACTTCTATCAGAGCAATCTTTGTTCCAAACAGAAGACAGACAGAAAAAGGACTTACTAGAACCAACCAACTTCTTTTTTTTTTTTTTTTTGTGATGGAATCTCATTCTGTTGCCCAGGCTGGAGTGCAGTGACGCAATCTAGGCTCACTGCAACCTCCGCCTCCTCAGTTCAAGTGATTCTCCTGCCTCAGGCTCCCCAGTAGCTGGGATTACAGTTGCCTGCCACCATGCCTGGCTAATTTTTTGTATTTTTAGTAGAGACGGGGTTCCACTATGTTGGCCAGGCGGGTCTCGAACTGCTGACCTCAAGTGATCTGCCTGCCTTGGCCTCCCAAAGTGCTGGGATTACAGGCATGAGCCACTGCGCCCAGCCCCAATCAACTTCTGATCCACATCCTGCCTGTTCCCCCTACCCTGCTTCGACACGTGGGGCTCAGGTAGTTTCCACTGTGAGGAATGACTCTTAAGGTTAGGCGGACTCTCTCCACCTCCTCCAAACCTTAGCTACCCAAGGCCAGGAGCCTACCGAGTTCTGCTGTCTTGACTGGGACTGGGAAACAGCGAGCCGTGGAAGGCAGCTCTGCTGCACAGCTCCAGCTCGTCCCGCTCAGATGTGCTGCTTCCCAGCCACTCATCCACCCTGAAAGGATACACTAGGGCAAGGTGTCTTCTACTCTCTCTGGTCACTCTCCGAGATGGGACTAATGACATTCATTCACCACACCTCTGTCTTCAAAAAGACAAGTGTAGGATGAAAAGACCCCAGAGAAGAGACGATGCGCTGGCCCCTCTCTCAGACGCCGCATGCACCTGCCTATCTTTGCCTCACGCTGCTCAGGCTTTGGGGCACTCTGTCCAGCTGTTTTCTTGAAGACTCTTTCCTGAGTCACTTAGAACTAAAGACTAAGTATTGCAAGCTTCAGCCACTTTCTTAAAAATGTGCCTTGAAAGAAAGAGTGGGTGGGTGGTGAAAAGAGAACATGAAAATCTTCCTTACAGTCTGGCTGGGAGCCTACCTATTTTACGTCCAGAGGTATGCTAGCAGACAAAAGCTGCTAGATATGTGCCATGCACAAGGGTAATTTAGAGCCCACATTCCTCTCTCTACCTGGAAAGAAGTACACAGGGGACTTAGGAACTACTTCCTACTTCGTGGAAGAAACCTGTCCAGTCCTTCCCCGGGTCTCTCCCATGTCCATAACAAGTTCATGAGAGGTACCAGTAGCAATCTGGGTGGAAAAACAGCTCTTCAGGCCGGGCGCGGTGGCTCATGCCTGTAATCTCAGCACTTTGGGAGGCTGAGGCGGGCGGATCACGAGGTCAGGAGATGGAGATCATCCTGGCTAACACAGTGAAACCCCGTTGCTACTAAAAACACACAAAAAAATTAGCCAGGCGAGGTGGCGGGTGCCTGTAGTCCCAGCTACTCGGGAGGCTGAGGCAGGAGAATGGCGTGAACCCTGGGGGGCGGAGCCTGCAGTGAGCCGAGATCGCGCCCCTGCACTCCAGCCTGGGCGACAGCAAGACTCTGTCTCAAAAAAAAAAAAAAAAAAGAAAAGAAAAACAGCTCTTCGATGCACTGTCCCAGACTCTGCCAGATGGTTAACATCCCCAATCCCCATGTGCTAAATGCCGTTAGTGCTCCCAAGACAGTTTTTTTTTTTTTTTGAGACGGAGTCTCGCTCTGTCGCCCAGGCTGGAGTACAGTGGCACGATCTAGGCTCACTACAAGCTCTGCCTCCCGGGTTCATGCCATTCTCCTGCCTCAGCCTCCCGAGTAGCTGGGACTACAGGCGCCCGCCACCATGCCCGGGTAATTTTTTTTGTATTTTTAGTAGAGACGGGGTTTCACTGTGTTAGCCAGGATGGTCTCGATCTCCCGCCTCGGCCTCCCAAAGTGCTGGGATTACAGGCCCGCACCCGGCGCTCCCAAGACAGTTAATCCTCTCTCTTCAACATTTCCGAACACCCCCTGGAGGCCAGCGGTGCCCTGGCTGAGAACCACTGAGTCAGCACCTGTATTGCTTTGTATCCCACGGTGCCCAGCATATACTGGGCACCCTGTACTGCTTGTGGATTGAATCTAGTAGGAAAGGACCAGTCACAGACATACTTAGATCTATGTCTCTTACCAAGTAATTTCTGAACCCCTACTGTGTGCTCAGCATCTTTACAGGGATCAATCAAGAGGAAATATGGATCACAGTCTCTGTACATAAGGAAGTGGTAGGAAAAACAAGACTATAAAACATTATTCAATATAAGGCAATATATAAGCCAATGATAAATTGTAAGGTCTGTGAGAAAGTGGATGACGTGATCGGTAAAGGCTGGCAAAATCAGGGGAGGCTTTGTGGGAAAAAAACGTAAGTTAAGGTGGCTCTTGAAGGAGGTGGGATTGTCTTCATTCAGCCCTACCGGTCCTCAGTCTGTCCCTGCCAGGACCGCTGTTCATGGAAAACTCCCCTAAGCCTGTGGTTCTAGGAGCAATTCGGCAACCCAAGCCCTTCAAATCCCATCCCCAGGTGGCTCCTGGAGCAAGACGGTGTGAGAAATTTCCCATTCTTTGTCAGAAGACCAGCGAATATCAGGCCTGCTTTCAGGAGGCCTGCTCATCCCAAAGGCAATGGAAGAAACCACTGGCGGAAGTGCCAATGGCGGAGATGCCCAAGACAGAACCAAAAAGCATTTGGTGCTATGTGTACATACTGAGTCACAGGCTCTAAGTGCTGGGGCTACCAGTTGTGACCACAGACACTCCCCACATCGCCTGTCCCCTGTGGCCCTGGAATTCTCCTGCTGTGGATGAACCTGAGGTCTCAGCTATCTCCTCTGTCAAAGGTCTTCTTATCTCCTCCCTCGCCAACCATCACCATTTTTCTTAGGCAGCCCGTCCCCATTTCCTCCATTCATCTCTCTCCAGCCACCCAGGCTCCTCCCACAGGCTGTGCCACCAAACTCTCCTCACAGCCCACCCCACCGTCTTCTACGCTGCCATCCTCCTGACATTCAAGCTGGTCCCAGAGTCTGGCTCCTGCAGGAAGCCCAAGACTTGTGGCTTCCCCAACCCTGTTTCCTTTCAAACACACAAAATCAGTAACACTCCCCCTCCACACCCCACTCATCCTTTACTTGTATACAATGTAAATGGAGAGTCTTGTCTATTTATATACACTATCTATCCAATGTTAGAAAGAATCCCACTTCCCACAGACCACGGCAGCTAAGCTGAGGGCTGGGCCTACTTGTTCTTATTTCCGTGAGACTTACCTACCTTCCAAACCCCAGGCACCCCTTAGGCTAATAACATCTAGGGATATACCCTCCTCTCTCATACACCCCATTCTGAGGAGCCACATCTAAGTCCACAGACCCAGGACCCAGACTCCCTCCCCCAGTAAGTAAAAATGAGGATTATATGCGTCATAAGCTCTTCCCATATACATGCTCTTAACTTTCGAGACAAACAAATAAACCATTTTTCCCCTCCCACAGGAAGATTCAGAAGAAATCCTTTTGGAATTAAGCCTGGAGTTTCCACCCCATCCTCAGGCTTCTTGCCCTCAATTGTTGACCAAATGCTTCACCATAAGAATGGCCCCATTCCAGAGTCTCCCAATTCTCGCCATCACCAAACTCTACCTGCTGGTTCAATTGTATCTAATCTTTCTGCAGCAATGCCAGTTTAGCTTTCTGACATGATTTACGTCTCTCTCAATCAACTAGACATTTTTGTCTTATAAAAGTTTTGTCTCGGTGGGGCGCGGTGGCTCACACTTGTAATCCCAGCACTTTGGGAGGCCGAGGGGGCGGATCACGAGGTCAGGAGATCGAGACCACGGTGAAACCCTGTCTCTACTAAAAATGCAAAAAGTTGGCCAGGCGTGGTGGCGGGCACCTGTAGTCCCAGCTACTCGGAGAGGCTGAGGCGGGAGAATGGCGTGAGCCGGGGAGGCGGAGCTTGCGGTGAGCTGAGATCGCGCCACTGCACTCCAGCCTGGGTGACAGAGCCAGACTCCGTCTCAAAAAAAAAAAAAAAAGTTTTGTCTCGTAAAAGCAATTTTTTTCCATGACACAGCCCTCAGGAGATCCTGAGAACATATGCTCAAAACAACTCTTGTTATATGTGCCCACGGCATGTTAAAGTTTTCGCTACAGTCCTTATCATGGCTGGCAATCACACACACACATCAATAAATAATTACTTGATTAATGTCTCTCCCTACTACTAGACTGTATCACCACTGTGTCCTCTGTGCCTAGTTCTAGATCTTTCCTCAAACAGAACACGAAATCCTACCCACACGTAGCACATACAACCTCAGGCTGTCTAGCTACTGGACAAAATCTCCAGGGGCTCTCTTGGGTCACTACAATTCCATCCCTCTTTTCTCTCCTCCCTTTACTATTCCCGCCCTTAGTAAGAACAAACAGCCTCAAAACCCTGTTTCCATTACCCCCTAGAAGAGCTTCCTATAGGTAAGAGAAGCCCAGTCTCAAGTCAAGGACTGGTTGGTTGGGAGGAGAATGGCAAAAGAACTGGAGAGAGCAGAGAATGGCCGTGAGCTGTGTCTTCTACCAAGTCATGGTTTTGTATCTTACTATGTGTGCATTCAAGAAATGCTGAGAGTTGATTTATTAACCTGATCACTTTTGTTCTGTCTTCAATCCAGGAAAGAGAAGACTGAGACAGATAGTAGTAAAAAGTAGGTGTTGAAGGGAGGGGGGCTGAAGACCAGGTTTCAAGATGACTGCCCACTGACCACAGAAAATGCGTGTAATTCAAGGAAATCAGGTTTAACAAAAATGTCCCAACCTTGAAGGTTGTAGGATATTGAGGAAAACAGTAACAGTTAAGAAAAAGAGTCTAGGCCGGGCGCGGTGGCTCGCGCCTGTAATCCCAGCACACTGGGAGGCCGAGGCAGGCAGATTACAAGGTCAGGAGATCGAGACCATCCTGGCTAACATGGTGAAACCCTGTCTCTACTAAAAATACAAAAAATTAGCCAGGCGTGGTGGCAGGCGCCTGTAGTCCCAGCTACTCGGGAGGCTGAGGCAGGAGAATGGCGTGAACCCGGGAGGCAGAGCTTGCAGTGAGCCGAGATTGCGCCACTGCACTCCAGCCTGGGCGACAGTGCGAGACTCCATGTCAAAAAAAAAAAAAAAAAAAAAAAAAAAGAGTCTAGGCTTGGAAAGGCATTGCTTGGGTGGATGTCCCCAGAGATCTGGTTAAATAACTTAGTAGAGGACTGAGTACTGTATTACATCCTTTCCATAGAATCTGGAACCTGATTCTCAATACAGTAGACCGCCAATGCTTGGCAACTGACTGGTGCAGGACAGGGGATTATTGATAACTGTGATTCAACTTTGTCTAGAGACAGAAATATTAGACAGGCAGACTCTCACAGGCTTCTGGAGATGTTCTCCAGTCTAGAATTGCTTTATGTTTCTGGGTTGAGAGGTTACCGCATGCCTTATCTACAGACCTACGCCAGAACACAAGCTTATCAAGAGCCGTTGCACACTTCCTGCCATCGTGTTCCCTAAATGACAAACAAAGATGGTTTACATGTGCAAGTTGTATGTGTTACCCTGTCTTAGGCACACAGTTCAATGCGGAAAGGAATGGAGGCCAGATTTGAAATCAGGATTCTACACAGCACAGTTTTAATTGAGCTCCTGGGGCAAGAGAGAGGGGGTGGGCCAGCTGGCTCCCTTGCTGACCTTACTGTTATCTTACCTGTCAAAACCTCCCTGCTGTGTATATCCCTAAGGACTATGGCAGTCTGTCCTATCCCATAGCATAAAGGGTGGTGATGTCTCTCCCTCTGTTTGGGGAATGACTGATCACCTAGTTTCGGCCAAGTTCTCGGTAATCTTCCTTCTGTCATTTTGCCAAAGCAGCATTTCACTATACTCTAAATGCCTCGAGCTCTCCAAACAGCCCCATCCCCCTTTTGCAATTTTCTAGGGAAAAAAAGTCACTACTGAATGTCCTTACTTCTGCAGCAGGAGGTCACTCTTCCCATTCTCCTGCCTAAGGCATCTGTCATCAACATTTGGACAGCTAGCACATCAGAACACAGTGGCAGTCCCACGTTGCTCAGCAGCCTAGAAATACATGCCCAGAACTGCCAGCTTTCTGAGTGGTGCTGGCTCCACAGCCGCATGAAGAGAGGAGGAAGGCGAAGACACTTCTCCAAAGAACAGACACAACAACACAAAATCATTTGAAAAAGAACATCTCTGTCAGCAGCTACCACAGAGCAACAAGTCCTTCTTGAATGTGCTCCATGCTATGATTTCAATCCAGTGACGCTAAGCATAGCTCCATAGTTTCAAGGACACTGCAGTCAAAAACTTCGAGCTGGACGGTAAAAAGAAGCTGTTTGATTTACGAAGTGGGTCAACCAAAAGGAGCAATGCAAAAGGAAAGAGGTCAGGCCGGGGCCTGCCCCCTCCTTGTCCCGTCCACTTCCGCTGATATTTACCCTTTGTGAGAAGCCAAGAGTTCCAAGTCAGAAGGTTCTCCTGGAATACAACCAAGCTTAGACACAGAGGTCCACATTTTCTCTCGGATGATCCTAACTTTACTTCAAGGGCACCGCTCAGCTGGAGGCTTCCAAAACTGTTTACCCCAGACAAGGTCAGATTCTAAAAACATCCCAGAAAAAAAATATATTCTTAATTGTGCATAAATAAAAGAGGGGCAAAATGAAGCCTAAGAAGCCTGGGGTTTATTGAATACTTTCTCTAAGCAAGCACTGCACTGAGCTTTCACGTGTTGTAACAGGCACTTCTTCAACAAACATTTGAGCCCCCATTATGTGCAAAACACGGTTACAGGCACTGGGGATACAAAAATGAACAAAATAGTCAAAATCTTAGCTTTCACTGAACTGTTGGTTGTTGTTGCTGTTGTTTGAGACAGAGTCTGGCTTTGTCGCCCAAGCTGGAGTGCAGTGGTGCAATCTTGGCTCACTGCAACTTCCACCTCCCAGGTTCAAGTGATTCTCCTGCCTCATCCTCCTGAGTAACTGGGATTACAGGCATGCGCCACCACGCCTGGCTAATTTTTTTGTATTTTTTTTTTAGTAGAGATGGGGTTTTACCATGTTGGCCAGGCTAGTCTCAAACTTCTGACCTCTCAGGTGATCCATCTGCCTCAGCCTCCCAAAGTGCTGGGATTACAGTCGTGAGCCACCACACCAGGCCAGTGAACTGACATTTTAGTGGGGCTGACAGAAATATATATGTCAGCTGGTGATAAATACTATGAGGAAGGATAAAGCAAACTAAGGGAATGCTATATAAAATTCTGTATAAAAATAAAGCAGCGGAGGGAGTGCTATTTTAGATAAAGTTGTCCTGGAAGGCTTCTCTGATTGCCATTTGATAAAAATAACTACAAAAAGGGCTATCACATATATGATCACTATGTGCTGGGAACTGTACTAAGTACTTAATGTGCATTTAATCCTCAGCAACTCTGCATTCAGTACTATTACCATGCCCACGATACAGAACTGAATGAAGCTTAGAGAGGGTAAGGCTCTTGGCAGAATCTGCAGTAAGGGGAGCAGGGCCAGGGTTACACTGTAAGGGAAGAAGCTAGGACTTGAACCCAGGGCCGCAACTCCAAACCCCATGCTTTTCCTCACCACACTGCAGCCAGGCTGGTGGAGAAAAGGAACCTCAAAGAGGTCAAGTGTGGCTGTGGCTACAAAGTAGCAGGTCCATCTGGCTTCCCCACACATGGCTAAGAGATTAACGCAATTCAATCTTCCCTAATATCAGGCGATTACTCTCATCACCAGCTGAAAACCAAGTCTTATCTTGAAACAAGAGGAGAAATACACCTTGGGCTCTTTAAGGCCAGCAAATAAATACTGAATATGTTCCTCTCCCATCCCTCTCCCCAGCCCCCAACACAAGATGGTGTAGTAAAGGGAGACACCATTTCTCACTGGAAAACAGACAGGAATAGCACAAGAGATGACCACACTAGCTGCTCCACAGTGCCACAGCTCTCTGGGGTGGAGTCGGGGGGACAGGCACTGAGAAAAGGTCAGCAGCAGGGAGAAGGTAGGCCCTGGCCAGCCCCATGTCAAAGGAGGTACAGCTCTCCCTCAAGCCCTTGCATTTTAGGGTGGAAAGGGGGAAGCAGAATGCTTTCTTAAGCAGCATAAGGCAGGCCAGACAGAAGCACTGGGAGCAGGTCACCAGGTCTCCTGAGGGGAGGGAGAGGAGAGTAAGGCTGGAGGCAACTGAGGAAGGCTAACATTGCTTCAAGCCGAGAAGTCCAGAAGGGAAATACCACATCTAAGGTCAGAGGGTATTTGTGGAATTGCTGGAAATCCCAGGTTGAGAGTCCAAGCCAAATTACCAGAAGAGGCTGAAAGAGAAACCCAAGCAGAGTCCCACAAGGTTCAAAGCAAAGGTTGTGGTTTGGACCTGCCCCGTTTTTGTTTGTTTGTTTGTTTGTTTTTTTTAAGACAAGGTCTCACTTTGTCGCCCAAGCTGGAGTGCAGTGGTGCAATCTTGGCTCACTGCAATCTCCACCTCCCCGGTTCAAGCGATTCTCCTGCCTCAGCCTCCTGAGTAGCTGGGATCACAGGCGTGTGCCACCACGCGCGGCTAATTTTTATATTTTTAGTAGGGAGGGGTTTCACAGTGTTGGCCAGGCTGGTCCCAAACTCCTGACCTCAGGTGATGCCCCTGCCTCGGCCTCCCAAAGTGTTGGGATTACAGGTGTGAGCACTCGCCCGGCCTGACCTACCCATTTTTTATTGTATTTTAGTCACCCCAGCCACAGGAACCTGTAGCCAGTTAATCAATAACCAAGGTAGGAAGGAAAGGTGGAAGTTCATCCCAGAATGGAGCACATTAAGGGACTTTTACTCAGAATCTGGATTTCCATCTTATATCCCAACTGACTTGGGCATCCCAGTTTAAACCCTGGCTAAGCTGACCTTAAGAATCTCCCTCCTAAAGCCTTCAGACTCTCTCCCCATCAACACACCACACATGTGCCTGGGCACACAGAGAAATTCAATGAGCAGCCCCTCTCCCCAGAAATTTATCACGTTAACTCTAGCAAGTCAGGTCTCGTAGCCCAACATTGCACCAAACAAATTATGACCTGAAAATGGGAAGAAAAAAAACTGTGTCACCTAGAGAAACCCAATTAACAACATGACTCTGCTCTCTTCAATTCCCCTCTCCCCTCCAGCCATATCCGGGGCACCTGTGTGGCTGTCCGCCTTTTCCCACTACTGGCCATGTTCCCTGGCTGACTCAAAAGCCAGAAGACAGTCTGAGCAGGGGCCTCCAGAGAAGCGAACCTAGAGATGGGAAGTCCTGCTCTCCCCACACCTTGGCCTGGTGAGAGCCCTGGAAGGGCACAGGATCAGAACACCACCTGGCTGATAGTCTGGAGTGTTCACCTTGAAATCACTAAGTTGCCCCTTAAGCCAAAGCTCCCTGCCGAAGAAAAACATAAATGCTACAGAAAGCTCTTCCATCAGAGTGTGTAAGTGCCCCACAAGGGACAATGAACGGGTATTTCCAAGAAATTCCTGCAGCATTTGCTTCCTCTCAACCCCTTTCCTTATTAGCCCCTACCTTGAGAGGTCTCCATTGCTTCCAGCCTTCAGCTAACATAAATACCCACTGCCTTTCCAAACCTTCCGCCTGACCACATGTAGCATGTGTCGTGTGTGCGCGTGTGTGTGTGTGTGTGTGTGTGTGTGTAAACATCCTCTTCCCAGCCCGTGCTACAGTTTCCAAAAAGAAGAAATGCCTCCCCTCCTCCCCGAGGGCTCCCAGCCCCACGCTGCTGCAGAGTTGGTCATGTAATATTCAGGGACCCTGAGACCGGAAATGCCTGGTTCTGAACTGCTGCACTTGAAACAGGAGAGAAGGGACAGGGAAAACTGAACGTGGGATTGAAGGTGACGGTACGAGGGGTGGGGTAGCTGAAATTCCGACCAGGGAAAGGATGCAATTCAAGGGTGGGCGAGGCAGAGAAAGAGGGATGAGAGAGAGGCTTCGAGACAGTTGCAAAGTCAAAATTCGAGGAGCTGAGGAAGAGGAGGGGAAGGAAGAAGATAGAAGTAAGGGCAAAGGTGGAAAAGGGCCGAGAGGAGGTAAGGAGCCACAGTAAAGATTCTCCAGGTGATGGGGGAGGCTAAGTTTAGGGGAACCAGTGGGTCCCGAACCCCAGAGTAAAGGTAGGGTGGCACGGATGTGTGGGGGCGGGGCACCACAGGGTGGGGACCGAACTGGCTCCCAGCATCTGCAGCCAGTGGAGAGACAAGGGAGCAGAGGGCGGGGGCCCAGCCCCGGCGGGAGTCCGGGAAAGGGGCACGGGTCGCCAAGGGGACCCAGGCTGGTGGAGGGGGCGCCCGGGAGCACGTGAGGCGTGCAGCCACCCCGCTCCCTCCCCTGCGGCGGGGACAGGAACCAGGGCGAGGCTGGGGGACGGCGCGCTCACCCGCAGGGCGGACAGGTCGATGTCGTCCAGGCTGCGGGCGGGGGCTGGGTCGCCCATGGCCTCCGCGGGGAACGGGGCACCGGGGCCGCTCACGCTCCAGCTCGGTTACTCCACTGCCGCCGTCGCCGCTTCTCCCCCATCGGAGAACCCCGGGGGCGGACTCCACCGCGCCTCCCCAGGAGACCAGGGAGAGGGAGGGCCGGCGCGAGGACCGACCCACCGACTGACAGGCGCTATCTCCCCGGAGCCAGCCACCCGAGCCTACCGCCTCTCCTGCGCAGGCGCGGAGCGGCCGCGCACTGGGAGGGTGGAAGCGCGAGCGTGACGCGAGCGCGCCGGGGCCCCCTCCCCCAAGGCGCCGACACCTGCGCGCAGGCGCAGGCGAGCAGGCGAAAGACGCGCCCGAGGACGGAGCGACCGCGCGAGCCTGGCGTGAAAGAAGTGGGCGGCGGCCGAGGCGGCCGCGGAGCGCGCCCACCAGCTGGCGCGCGTGCGCACACGCGTTTCCTTTTCTTTCCCTAATTTTTTGCCCTTTCCCTTATTTCCTTCTCAGATCTCCTTTGACGCCTTTCCTTCCCTTTCCCTCCTTCTTTCGTGTGCCCAGCTGCCAATCAAGCCACCCACCTTTCCATTTGCGGGGGAAGGGGGCGGTACCCAACCCCCTCTATTACTAGGGGGTTGTTATGGTAACTCCCCACGCGAGGGCTGGGTGGCCTCTAGATAGGACGGGCTGTCCACCCACCCAATTGCTATGGCAACAGTGGAGCCGCTGAGGGAGGGGCCACTCCGTGAGAACTTGGCTGGAGAAACCACGTGGGAGTTGGGGGGCAGAGGAGGGGCACCGGCTGCCTCAGGAATGCCTTTCCACCCTCACCTAGCAGGTTGGGGAAGCATCGAGGAGCTCTCAGATCTCAGGATAAGGAATCCTACCGCAGACGTGTATCTCTGCACCTCTTTTAACAAAGTGTTCTGCACAAAGGAACTGTTTCGACAGTTATTCATTGATCACTGGAGTCGCGCGTGGAGGAAGGGGTGGCGAAGAGGAAGAGAGGGAATCTGCGTTCAATCCCTTAAAATACTGCTTGGGTCACCTTAGATCTAGTCATGTTGGCACAGCGCCTACAGCCATTAGCCTCAGTGGAGGCTGGGTAATGCTATCTAAGAACCACGAGTCATGTTCTACCACTGACAGGCTGTGTGACCTTGAGCAAGTTGCTTTGCTTCTCTGAGGTTTTCTTTCACTGTGAAATTGAGGGGGGAGGCTGTATGATCCTCAAGAGCTCATCTAGCACCAACACTGCCTCTGAAAGACTCCACCACCAGCCTTAATATAAACATCATTTAAGAGAGTTTAATTTAGAAGTCCTTGGAAAATAGCTGAACACATTCCTTTCTGGACCCTTCTTAGCATTTGGATGCACAGCCAGTCGGCCCCCTTCCCTAACCCCTAGCCCATTTTCCTTGCCACTGCCCTTATTCAACCAGCTATCCCCATTCATCTCCTATTTGGCCTTCCGGCCTGACTCCTTCAAGTCAATTCTATTTTTTTTTTTTTTCTTTTTTGAGACAGAGTCTCGCTCTGTCACCCAGGCTGGAGTGCAGTGGCACAATCTTAGCTCACTGCAAGCTCCGCCTTCCGGGTTCACGCCATTCTCCTGCCTCAGCCTCCCGAATAGCTGGGACTACAGGCGCCCGCCACCTCGCCCAGCTAATTTTTTGTATTTTTAGTGGAGATGGGGTTTCACCGTGTTAGCCAGGATGGTCTCGATCTCCTGACCTTGTGATCCGCCCGCCTCGGCCTCCCAAAGTGCTGGGATTACAGGCATGAGCCACCGCGCCCGGCCTCTATTTTTTTTTTTTTAAAGACAAAGTCTCGCTGTGTCACCCAGGCTGGAGTACAATGGCATGATCTCTGCTCACTGCAACCTCAAGCTTCTGGGCTCAAGCTATCCTCCAGCCTCAGCCTCCCAAGTAGCCAGGACTACAGGCAGCGCGTGCCACTATGCGTGGCTAATTTTTATATGTTTTGTAGAGATGGGGCTTTGCCATGTCACCCAGTCTGGTCTCAAACTCCTGGCCTCAAGTGATCTGCCCGCCTCAGTCTCCCAAAGTGCAGAGATTACAGGATCCCTTGAGGCCAGGAGTTGGAGGCCAGCCTGGCCAACATGGCGGTTTTTTTTTTTTTTTTTTTTTGAGACAGTTTTAGTTTAGTTTAGTTTTTTTGTGAATTTGTGAATTTGTTTTTATTGGGGAACAGGACACAGGGTGGAAAATGTCACCTTGGTGGAGACAGAGTTTTGCTCTCCTTGCCCAGGCTGGAGTGCAGTGGCACGATCTTGGCTCACTGCAACCTCCGCCTCCCGAGTTCAAGCAATTCTCCTATCTCAGCCTCCTGAGTAGCTGGAATTACAGGCGCATGCCACCACGCCCAGCTAATTTTTTGTATTTTCAGTTGAGACGGAGTTTCATCATGTTGGCCAGGCTGGTCTCGAACTCCTGACCTCAGGTGATCCACCTGCCTTGGCCTCCCAAAGTGCAGGGATTACAGGCGTGAACCACCACACCCGGCCAAGCCTGGCAGACATGGTGAAACTCCGTCTCTATTAAAAATACAAAAAATTGGCTGGGCACGGTGGCTCACGCCTGTAATCCCAGCACTTTTTGGGAGGCCAAGACGAGTGGATCACCTGAGGTCAGGAGTTTGAGACCAGCCTGGACAACATGGTGAAACCATGTCTCTACTAAAAATACAAAAATTAGCCAGGCATGGTGGCAGGCGCCGGTAATCCCGGCTATTCGGGATGCCGGCGCAGAAGAATCGCTTGAACACGGGAGGCAGAGGTTGCAGTGAGCCAGGAACGTGCCACTGCACTCTAGCCTGGGTGACAGAGCAAGACAACGTCTCAAAATAAATAAATAAATAAATAAAGCCGGGCGCGGTGGCTCATGCCTGCAATCCCAGCACTTTGGGAGGCCGAGGCAGGAGGATCACGAGGTCAGGAGATCAAGACCATCCTGGCTAACACGGTGAAACCCCATCCCTACCAAAAATACAAAAAAAAAATTAGCCGGGCGTGGTGGCGGGCGCCTGTAGTCCCAGCTACTCCAGAGGCTGAGGCAGGAGAATGGCGTGAACCCCGGAGGCAGAGCTTGCAGTGAGCCAAGGTCGTGCCACCACACTCCAGCCTGGGCAACAGAGCGAGACTCCGTCTCAAAAAAAAAAAAAAAAATTGGCCAGGGGTGGTGGCTCATGCCTGCAATCCCAGCACTTGGGGAGGCCAAGGCGGGCGACTGCACTCCAGCCTGGGCAACAGCGCGAGACTCCGTCTCAAAAAAAAAAAAAAAAAAAGGTCAGGCACGGTGGCTCACACCTGTAATCCCAGCACTTTGGGAGGCCAAGGCGGGCGGATCACGAGGTCAAGAGATCGAGACCATCCTGACAAACATGGAGAAACCCCATCTCTACTAAAAATACAAAATTGGCCATGTGTAGTGGCACATGCCTGTAATCCCAGCTACTTAGGAGGCCGGGGCAGGAGAATCTCTTGAACCTGGGAGGCGGAAGTTGTGGTGAGCTGAGATCATGCCATTGAACTCCAGCTTGGGCAACAAGAGCAAAACTCCGTCTCAAAACAAAACAAAACAAAAACCAGATTGGCTGGGCATGGTGGCTCATACCTGTAATCTCCGCACTTTGGGAGGCCGAGGCAGGTGGATCACCTGAGATCGGGATTTTGAGACCAGCCTGGCCAACATGGTGAAATGCCATCTCTACTAAAAATACAAAAAATTAGCCGGGTGTGGTGGTGTGTGCCTGTAATCCCAGCTACTCGGGAGGCTGAGACAAGAGGATTGCTTGAACCCGGGAGGCAGAGGTTGCAGTGAGCTGAGATTGCACCACTGTACTCCAGCCTGGGTGACAGCGTGAGACTCTGTCTCAAAAAAAAAAAAAAAGGCAGATAAAGTGTAGCATCAAAGACCCTTCAAGATTCTGCTGGCTTTTCTTGCCTTCTTTTTCTTTTCTAACGGTTTGTTTCTTTAGGAGTTGGGGTCTTGCTCTATCACCCAGGCTAGAGTGCAGTGGCATGATCATGGTTTATGGCAGCCTCCAACTCCTGGGCTCAAGTGATAATCCTGCCTCAGGCTCTTGAGTTGCTGGGATTATAGGCATGAACCACCCTGCTCAGTGCCTGCCTTATTTTTC
>NW_026652294.1:35731745-35894659 GCF_009828535.3 Hylobates moloch | reverse complement strand
ACCTCCGCTTCCTGGGTTCAAGTGATTCTCCTGCCTCAGCCTCCCGAGTAGCTGGGATCACAGGCGCCCGCCACCACACCCAGCTGATTTTTTGTATTTTTAGGAGAGACAGGTTTCACTATGTTGGCCAGGCTGGTCTCGAACTTCTGACCTCAGGTGATCCACTCGCCTTGGCCTCCCAAATTGCTGGGAAGTGCTGGGATTAGAGGCGTGAGCTGCGGCGCCCAGCCTTGCCTATTGAGAATCTAGTACTGCCTCTACCTCTGGCTCTGGGAGTACCTACACGGAGCTACCTCTTGTCCTGCTCAAAAGGCAGACGCCCCCATCTCCCTCCCACCCTGTGACATCCCGCCCCAGCTCTACCTGAAGCAGTGCTTCCGCAGACTCAAGGCAAACCTGCCCGCCTGATACTCTGCCCCATTCATGAGGGATGGTTCCGTCTCTGTGTCCTCGATCAGCACGGCCAGCTCACTGTCCCGCTTCCCCAGCAAGCTCCGGTCATTGATGTTTGCAGAACCTGGGGTGGATGCAGGGCACACTGTCTGCTTGGGCCCAGGGCACTCCCACAGTACCCCATCCCCTCTACCAAAGCACTGGACTGCAATATTCCTTCTTGGACCCTCCACCCTTACATAAGCCTCAGCTGCAGTCTCTGTCATCCCGCCTCTCATCTCTTTGCCTGTCCCCACACCCTCTCCCTGCCAGGGGCCCAGATCCGGCACTGACCAATGATGACTGTCCGGTCATCTGCGATGAGCATCTTGCTGTGGATGTAGATGAGCTCCGAGACGGGGTGCCCGCCCAGCTCTCCGTGTGTACGAAGCCCGCAGATGGAAATATAGTCCCGCCATGCTGTCCCCACTGCATACAAGAGACAGGGTGACAGGAGGGGAAGTGACGAGAGAGGTGGCTCTGTGTGCAGACAGGGCCCTGTCCCACCTCCTCACTCCAGAAGCTCTTCCTACATAGCGTCTGGTCTCTCTCCTTCTCCTTGCAGTGAAAGGCCAGCTATGGTCTGCATAGCGTCAGAGGCTCACAGGAATGACAGCCTCCTTCCCCCACCCCCAGGCCTCCAGCGCCCCAATCTCCCTCTCCCAGGGGCCCAGGGCTTAAGCCCCCAGCCCCCAGCACTCACTGGCTGCTTTGAGGCGATGCAGGATTGAATACTCCCCACGACACAGGGTCCTGAGAGAAAAGAAAGAGGGAGAGAAGTGGAGGCTGGCAGAGGGGAGGGGAGGTCAGGAGAGGGGGCCCTCCTTTAAGGCCCAGCAGGAAGGGATCAGGACAGAATCAGGAGGGGGACACAGGTGGGATGGGGCCACTGAGAGCTGGAGTCGGCCTGGGGGGGTTACCTGTAAGTAAAGTGCAGAATGGCCTGGATGGAGTTGCCACCACCCGTGGAGATGTCACCTTCGAAGCCAGGGAGTAAGGGCAAAAGCACGTAGACTCGGTAGCACTGTCCCTTTCTGGGGAGAGGGTGGAGTCAGAGGTGCGACTGGTCCCTCAAACCCCACCCCCTTCAACTGGGCTCAAACCACACCCACAGTCCCCACCCTCCTGACAGTCCACCTTACTTGTGGGCCTTCAGGATTCTGTCCACAATCTCATCGCCCACCTTGTTCAGAACCGTCCGCCCATCTGAGCAGCTAATGAAGAACTGATTCTGGGGCAAGAACCAGAGACAGACATCAGCAGCCTGGTCCCTGGCCCTGTTCTCAGCCTGCAGCCCTGGTCCCAGGCTCCAGGCATCTGCTTCGGTTCCAGGCCCAGCTCCACTAGCCCTCGATGACTGACTCCACTCATTCCCCAGGTCTCTCTCCTGGGACACCCCTTCCAAGCTCTCCCTCACCTCCTCCCAGTCAGACCTCAATGTAGAGGAAGTGCCGGCTCTCCCTGATGGTGTGCAGGTAGGCATTGAGGATGGAGTTCTCCAGAGTCCCTGCTGACCAGCGGTCCACTGACCGCAAGACCTAGGGAATGGTGAATGCGATGTGCTTCTTTTCATTTTTTTTCTAAGACAGAGTCTCGCTCTGTCGCCCAGGCTGGAGTGCAGTGGCACGATCTCGGCTCACTGCAAGCTCTGCCTCCTGGGTTCACACCATTCTCCTGCCTCAGCCTCCCAAATAGCTGGGACTACAGGCGCCCTCCACCACGCCCAGCTAATTTTTTGTATTTTTAGTAGAGACAGGGTTTCATGGTGTTAGCCAGGATGGTCTCGATCTCCGGACCTCGTGATCCACCCGCCTCGGCCTCCCAAAGTGCTGGGATTACAGGTGTGAGCCACTGCGCCCGGCCTTTTTTTTTGAGATGGAGTCTCGCTCTGTTGCCCAGGCTGGAGTGCAGTTGCGTGATGTCAGCTCACTACAACATCCTCCTCCTGGGTTCAAGCGATTCTCCTGCCTCAGCATCCCTAGTAGCTGGGACTACAGGTGCACACCACCACGCCTGGCTAATTTTTTGTATTTTTAGTAGAGATGGGGTTTCACCATGTTAGCCAGGATGGTCTCGATCTCCGGACCTTGTGATCCGCCTGCCTTGGCCTCCCAAAGTGCTGGGATTACAGGCGTGAGCCACCGCGCCCGGCCGTGATGTGCTTCTTAACCCCAGGAAAGAAGAGTGTGGGGGGCTCTCACACCAGGGAGAGTGGGTTAGGGTGTTAGGCTGAAGGAGACAAAGGGGAGGGCTGGCTGAAGTGGGGTGCCTCACCTGCACGGTGGTGCACTGTCCTCCTGGGAGTGTGAAGGGGAGCTGATTGGCTGTGCTGGTAGACTTGGGAAGCAGGTAGGGGTACGTGGGAGTCTTGTACTTGGCCTTGGTGGTCTGAAGTGGAGGGATGGCAGAGTCAGCAGGAGGTGCCAATCTGCCCTGGCTCCCTCCCTACCTCTAGCCCCTACCGGAGGGAATGAACACCTTGGTGAAGTTCCAGCGCTGGATGAAGTGTCGGGCGAGGTCCCGGGCAGGTAGGCCATGGACGACCACCCCAACGTCCCGCCATGGCATCCGAGGGGTCGTCTCCCTGTCAATGAAATCTGGGGGGTCCCGGGACAGTCAGGGGAGACGTCAGGGCTGGACTCCTGGGGACACTTGGGGCAGGGAGAAGGAGCCTGCCAGAGGGAGGGCTGTACTACCCTTGACCCCTCTCATCCCATTCTCAGTACCAGCCCCAGCTTTTGACCCTGCTCTCAGCTCTCTGGGGCTTTGGCGGGGAGGTTTCACCTTCGAAAGGCCGGTCCAGCTGCACCCAGTCCTTGGTGATAAGATTGCTGTAGTCCTTGCCCAGCCAGAAGAGTTGGTTGTGAGAGAGGTCTGGGGTGGCTGGCGAGTCTGGGCACGGGGTGGGAGGCTGTAGGGGGAACACACCCAAGCCAGGGGCAAGGGGAAGTCATGGGGCTGTACACAGCCAGGGCCAAAGAGAGGAGCACTGAAAGAGTGAGAGAGACCGAGAGGAAGAATGAAACAGAGGGTCTGATTCCCCAGCCCTCCCCTCCAGCCGCCTTTGATACTTTTAGAGGAATGGGGTGATGGTCAGTGAAAATGGGGAAAGGACTGGGTTACAGCCCTTTTTTTTGAGACAGAGTCTCGCTCTGTCACCCAGGCTGGAGTGCAATGGCATGATCTCGGCTCACTGCAACCTCCGCCTCCTGGGTTCAAGCGATTCTCCTGCCTCAGCCTTCCGAGTAGCTTGGATGACAAGCACCCGCCACCATGCCCGGCTAATTTTTTGTATTTTCAGTGGAGACAGGGTTTCACCATGCTGGTCAGGCTGGTCTCGAACTCCAGACCTCAGGTGATCCACCAGCCTTGGCCTCCCAAAGTGCTGGGATTACAGGCACAAGCTACGGCTCCCGGCCAGTTACAGCACTTTCAAAGTGGATTCCTGGAGTCCCAGAAAGTCTGAGGAACCCTGAGGTGGGCAGGGCCTGGAATGACTGAGGGGGTAATGCTGGAGCTGGGAAAGGGTGTGGATTGAGCTTGTCTGAGTTTGGGGGTGCTCAGGAAGGCCTCAGGGGGATTACCTGGCAGGCAGCTGATTCAGAGGACTCTCCAAGGTCAGTCAGTCGGTAGTGCAGGTCATCCCAGCGGCCATAGGCAAGGTCCAGTCCCCCCAGGAATGCTACCACTTGGTCCACCACCAGGAGTTTCTCATGATGGGCCCACAACGTCACTTGGTCTGGGTGACGCATCACCTGGAGCAGGCATGGAGGGTTCATGAGGGTGGGTTTGGGTGAAGGAAAACAGGAGGTACTGGGAGGGAGAGAGGAAAGATGGAAAGATGAGACCGTCAGGGAGCAGGAGCACTGGGGGCTGGGACAGTGTGGGGAGGAGGACTGTCATGTGGGAGGGTCTCTGAGGCCCAGAGTCACCTTTATGTTGGGGTGCAGCAGCATCAGCGCCCTCTTGCTATAGCCACTGTTGATGCCCAAGGCCAATTCCACTTCCTTAAACAGCAGAATGGACACGCGGACACCGTCCTCCTGGTGGTGAGTGGGGGAATCAGATCCTCGGCCTCTCCCAGAGCAGCCCCTTCCCACACTCCCAAACCTTTTCCACGTGTGTCCCTCCAGCCTGTCTGGAGATCCTAGAGGCTCTGCCACATATGCCCTGCTTTGCTGCTTGCCACAGACTTAGACTAAATGTCATCTGTGTGCTCACCCACTCACCCATCCACACATCTATCCACCCATCCATCTTCCCAAGCATTTACTTATCCCTTCATGTACCGTCTATCATTCATCCATCTGCCCGCCTACCTTCCTAGCCCTCCACCTTTCCAACTCACATCCTTCCATCCATCACCCTTTCTATCCTCTGTCCATCCACCTGCCCAGCCACCCTGCATCATCCATGCATCCTTCTTCCTGTCCATCAACACCACACATGCCCCCTCCATGGCAGGTACTGTGCCTTGTAGTGGAACAATGATATTAACTAGTCCAGTGAGAGAGATAGACATGTACACCCCCAGATAACACAATAAAGTATTATATATACTGGGAGGGAAGTCTCTGCCAGGTGGAGGGAGCATGAAGGGGAAGGTGTCAGTTCTCCTTAGGGCAGAGGGAGAGGGCGGAGGTGACGTCTGACAGGCGCTGGGCCAGGATGGGCACATTTCCCTCCCTGAAGCCTCAGACTCCCTACTTCTCCCACGCTGCAGCCCTGCTAATCAACCTCCACCCACAGGCAACCCCCTCCCGCTGTGGCCTGACCGCTCTCCTCACCGCCTTCCCCTTGAGCATCATGTCCAGTCTCCAGTCATCTGAATGGGCCGGACGCTTCAGGTAAACCTCAGGACTCAACCTGGGATTCAGGGCAGTGGATTAGGGGCAAACGCAGCCCCAGACCACCAGCTGCACCCCCTTCTCCGCCTAACGCTGATCTGCCCCAGGCTCTATCTTGCCCTGTGGTGTTGGGGCCTTTTCCCACTCACCACCAGTCTGTGATGAAAATCTCCTCTTGGGCTCGAAGGATGGCATCTGCCACAGCAGCAAAGTAACCTGCCCCATTCACAAACCTGGGGGGAGGCCAAGCCAAGGAGGTCAGGGGAGTCAGAAGCCAGAAAGCTCTGGAGAGTGAAGACCGGAGGACAGTCGTGGGTCAGAGGTGACAGACAGCAAGGTCAAAGATCAGAAATGATCAGAGAGCACAAGTGGTATGAGACACATCAAAATAGTGTTTGCCCATATGCGCTAAATACAAATAAAAATTACAAAAAGACACAATAACCTAATCAACTAAAGAATGGGAGGATTAATACATCATACGTAAAGAACACCAATAAATCGACAAGAAAAAGTCACATGAGCCAACTGAAAAATGAGCAAAGAGTAAGAACTGACAGTTCACAGAGAAATTAAAATGGCCAATCGTGGCAAATGTTGTTTCACTAGTAAACAAAGAAGTTAAAATGAAATTACATTTAAAAAATCCATTAGATTGGTAATAATTCAAATCATTTGTAACATTCAATATCAGCATATTGTTAATGTTATTGAATAATGTTATTCAATATGCTGGGGAATATTCAATATGCTGGGGAAGTGGGTATTCTCATAGACTATGGGAATATAACTTTTAGGAGACAATTTGGCAGTATCAAAAAATATATATATAGCTTTTTTGAGATGGTGTCCCGCTCTGTCACCCAGGCTGGAGTGCAATGGCACGATCGTGGCTCACTGCAATCTCCGCCTCTTGGGTTCAAGCAATTTTCCTGTCTCAGCCTCCCAAGTAACTGAAATTATAGGCGCCCGCCACCATGCCTGGCTAATTTTTGTATTTTTAGTAGAGACGGGTTTTTGCCAGGTTGGCCAGGCTGGTCTTGAACTCCTGACCCCAGTGATCTACCCGCCTCGGCCTCCCAAAGCGCTGGGATTACAGGCATGAGCCAAAGCGACTGGCCAGCAGTATCAAAATATTAAATGCACATATCCTTTAATACCATTAAATATACATAGTAATCACATGTCTAGGAATACATCCTATACAATGCTTAGGCAAAGATTGTGTTCATCGCATTGTTTGTAAGAGTGAAAAATGGGAAATAATCTAAGTGTCTAATCTCTCACACAGGTATTAAGTGAAAAAATAAGTCACAGAAGAGGGTGCATGATCTCATTTATGTTGAAACAAAAGTAACACTTGCATGCACATGTGAAAATATGCAGAAAGGCTGGGCAAGGTGGCTCATGCCTGTAATCCCAGCACTTTGGGAGGCCAAAGCGGGTGGATCATTTAAGGTCAGGAGTTCGTGACCAGCCTGGCCAACATGGTGAAATCCTATCTCTACTAAAAATACAAAAATTAACTGAGCATGGTGGTGCATGCCTGTAATCCCAGCTACTCAGGAGGCCGAGGCAGGAGAATCGCTTGAACCCGGGGGGCAGAGACTGCAGTGAGTCGGTATTGCGCCACTGCACTCCAGCCTGGGTGACAGAGCCAGACTCCATCGCAAAAACCAAACCAAAACAAAACAAAACAAATGAACAAACAAAACCTCCTTCCATGACTGCCCTGTGTGCCTGTGATATTAGCACATGGGACCCTGTGAGATCAGGTGCCACTGACTCCCAGCTTCTCCTCTGACTGCTCCTCCTCACTCAGTGACAACAATGTGTCCTGGTGGTTCCCAAACATCCTGAGATATTTCTGTCTTCTCTGCCTGGACTGTTCTGCATTTTCTTTATCTTGTATAGTTCCATGAGGATCAGCAAGTGTATGTTCCCATGCAATCACCAGTCCTATCAAAATATAGGACATTTTTATCGTCCTGGAATGTTCCCTCGTGTGCCCCACTATAGGCAATCTTTTCCCCATGCCCTGCCACAGGCAACTGCTGATCTGATTTCCATCACTGTGGATTGGTTTTGGCTGTTTTAGAAGTTTATAGCCAGGTGCAGTGGCTCATGCCTGTAATCCCAGCACTTTGGGAGGCCGAGGCAGGCGGATCACGAGGTCAAGAGATCGAGACCATCCTGGCCAACATGGTGAAACCCTGGCTCTACTAAAAATACAAAAATTAGCTGGACATGGTGGCATATGCCTGTAATCCTAGCTACTCGGGAGGCTGAGGCAGGAGAATCACTTGAACCGGGGAGTCAGAGGTTGCAGTGAGCCACTGCACTCCAGCCTGGTGACAGAGACAGACTCCATCTCAAAAAACAAAACAAAACAAAACAAAAAAAATTAGCTGGGTGTGGTGGCACACACCTGTGATCCCAGCTACTTGGGAGGCTGAGGCAGGAGAATCGCTTGAACCTGGGAGGCTGAGGTTGCAGTGAGCTAAGATTGCGCCACTGCACTCTAGCCTGGGCAACGAGAGTGAAACTCTGCCTTAAAAAAAAAAAAATGTATATAGGCCAGGCACTGTCGCTCATGCCTGCAATTCCAGCACTTTGGGGAGGCCGAGGCAGGATGATTCCTTGAGCCCAGGAGTTCGAGACCGCACCCGGCTAATAACATGCCGGGTGTGGTGGCATGTGCCTGTAGTCTCAGCTACTTGGGAGGCTGAGGCAGGAGGATGATTTGAGCCTGGGAGGTTGAGGTTGTAGTGAGCCACGATCACACTACTGCACTCCAGCCTGGGTGACAGAGCAAGACACTGTCTCAAACAAAAACCAACAAAATTAATATTGTGTCAGTCTCTGATTTAAAGCAAAACTACCTGAGGGTCACCACCTCCTGGAAACCTGTCCTGATATCCCTGCTGGGTCAGGTACCTCCTGTCTGTGCTTGTTACCTTCTACCTATCACCAGTATGGCAAGTTCACATTGTTTCACGATTTGATCACCTACTTCCCTAACCCAGAGAGGCCTATGTCTTACTGCCAGCACTGCTAGGTGCTTAGAAAAATGTTTATTAAGGCTGGGCGTGGTGGCTCACGCCTGTAATCCCAGCACTCTGGGAGGCCGAGGCAGGCGGATCACCTGAGGTCAGGAGTTCGAGAAGAGCTGGCCAACATGGTGAAACCCCGTCTCTACTAAAAATACAAAAATTAGCCAGGTGTGGTGGTGGGCGCCTGTAATCCCAGCTACTCGGGAGGCTGAGGCAGAAGAATCGCTTGAACCTGGGAGGCGGATGTTGCAGTGAGCCGAGATCAACAGAGCAAAACTCTCTCTCAAAAAAAAAAAAAAAAAAAAAGAAAATGTTTATTAAATGAAGGACTAAATCAGAGAAATTTGAGAAGATCATAGAGAACAGAGAGGGTCAGTATGGCAGAGGGGGGTTTAAAAGGTTATAGGAGGTTAGAGAGGTCAAGGGTCAGAAGAGATGACCAAATTTGGGGGTCAGAAAGGTCAGAGCAAAATCAGAGAGAGCAATGTTGTTAAAAATGTCAAAGTTCAGGAAAATTAAAGAAGTCACGGGGCGGGTCATTGAGGTCAGAAGGGTTCAGATGAGATAAAAGAGAGGATGAAAGACTCAGAGATTACATAGGGGGTCAAGAAGGCCACAGACAAGCTCAGAAGGGATGTCAGTGTCTCACCACCGGGCCAAGGTCCCAGGCCGGGGTGGGGCGTAGCTGTCATGCTGGTGCAGCTGTAGGAAGTCTCTGCCTGGGCCCTGTGCCAGCTCAGTGATCTCTTGGGCCCACCACCGTGCCTGCCGGTAGCTGCTGCACTTGAGAATCAAGGACCTGGATGGGAACGATGAGATGTCCATAAATCCTCGCCCTCCATAGCTGTGATCTTGCCTAGAGACCTTCCCTTTCTTTCCCACTTCCTCCCTTAATCCCTAATCACAACTCCACAGGTACAGGGCATGTATGTATCTGCCTTATTTATTATTTTTGAGACAGAGTTTAGCTCTTGTCCCCCAGGCGGGAGTGCAGTGGTGCGATCTCTGCTCACTGAGACCTCTGCACCCCGGCTTCAAGCGATTCTCCTGCCTCAGCCTCCCAAATAGCTGGGATTACAGGCACGTACCACCATGCTTGGCTAATTTTTGTATTTTTAGTAGAGACGGGGTTTTAGCATGTTGGCTGGGCTGGTCTCGAACTCCTGACCTCAGGTGATCCGCCTGCCTCGGCCTCCCAATGTGCTGGGATTACAGGTGTGAGCCACCGTGCCTGGCCATATCCACCTTACTCATAGTTGGATCCTAGTATTGTATCAGCAACCAGTATTGTACCAGGCACTCGGGTTTGTTGAATGAACAAATGAACAAATGGAATTTCGTTTATGTCAGCGGTTCCCTTCCCAGGCTTCTACTAATCCCCTTTCTCCGGGCCCAGTCTAACAGCAGTCCCAAGCATCTGGCTAGACCAGTTCCCTGGTTCAAAACTATGTCCGGATCCAGGGAGGTGGAAAAGCCTTCCTCTCTCCTGTGGTCTCTCTTTCTCAACTCCCAGCAAGGCCGTGGGCTGGCTCACCACTCAGCTAGTGTCTCTCACCCCAGGGAGGCCTCACCTGTGGGAGGTGTCGATCCGCACGCCGTGCCGTGCCTCCGTGCTCCTTTTCCCCACCTGCACCTCAAAGCCAGGGTCAAAGAGCTGAACAAATGAGATGGCACCCGTCTCGAGGCACATGTACAGCAGGAAGGAGTCCTTCACCACCAGCCACCTAGAGCAGAAGGGCTCCCTGTGTTCCTCTCTACCCTTGCAATTTTCTTTTTTTTTTTTTTTTTAGACGGAGTCTCGCTCTGTCACCCAGGCTGGAGTGCAGTGGCGCAATCTCGGCTCACTGCAAGCTCCGCCTCCCGGGTTCACGCCATTCTCCTGCCTCAGCCTCTCCGAGTAGCTGGGACTACAGGCGCCCGCCACCACGCCCGGCTAATTTTTTTGTATTTTTAGTAGAGACGGGGTTTCACCGTGGTCTCGATCTCCTGACCTCATGATCCGCTCGCCTCAGCCTCCCAAAGTGCTGGGATTACAAGCGTGAGCCACCGCGCCCGGCCTACCCTTGCAATTTTCTTCCTTACCCCCACCCACTGCCCAGCTGCTCAGCCATAGCCCGTACCTCTTGGACCAGCGATAACAAACTTGGTCTCGGCCACAGCAGGTGAGGCCAGGAACGCGATGGCCACCTGAGCGCTTCCGGATCATCCCCTCCCTGTGGGACAATCAGGAAGAGAGGCTGGATGAGGACTCCAGACCCCCAGCCCACCCTGCGCTGCTTGCCCCATTCTCAGGCAGGGAGAAATTAAGAGTGATGTCTACGGATGCCTGGGTGAAGAGGGCCAGACACTCACAGTCCTTTGCGGCCCAAGTCTGGGATAAAGGACAGCTGACTGACTTCCAGGAACTCTGTCTGCAGAGAAAAACAAAAGCCCAGAGGAGACACCTGGCTTTCAGCTCCTCAGACCCTGGGGCCCCTGGCCCTCCTCCCCCTGAGGGTCTGATGATCCTGCTCTACATCTAAAATCGGCTGCCGGACCTTACCATGGCATGGTAGTTGCGATAGAAAGACATGGTCAAGAGGCGGTTGAGGTAATTCTCCAGGTATTTCTGAAGTGGAGATGAGAGAGAGAGAGACAAATGGGACCGAGCCATTTGCACCTCCAATGTCTTCCTGGAGGACCTGGCATCTGGTCCCACCTGTTTGCTGGCTGCATGTCTGGTGGAGCCCTCAGGACCTGCCCGGGGTAGAGAGGGCATCTCTCTGTTGGCTGCATCTCGGGCTGGAGAATAGGCAACGGCAAAACTGTGGGAAGGATGGATGAAGGTCAGGTAAGAGCTGGGAGGCCGGGTGCTCTGGTTCCTGAAAACACTGGAGATGGGGCTTGGAGGAAAAGAAGAGGCCTGGAGGTGGCCAGGCGTGGTGGCTCATGCCTGGAATCCCAGCACTTGGGGAGGCCGCAGCAGGTGGATCACTTGAGCTTAGGAATTTAAGACCAGCCTGGGCAACATAGCAGCACCCCATCTCTACAAAATGTACAAAAATTAGTTGGGTGTGGTGGCTGTGGTCCTAGCTACTCTGGAGGCTGAGATGGGAGGACTGCTTGAGCCCAGGAGGTTGCCATGAGCCAAGATCATACCAGTGCACTCTAGCCTGGGTGACAGAGAGAGACCTTGTACAAAACAAAAACAAAAAACAAACAAAAGGCCTAGAGGCTGGCAAAAGGAAGGCCCCCTACCCTGGGAATGGAGACTAGAAAAGGGTGAGGCTGCCAAGAGCATTTTGGGCATCCCGCCCAGCTGAGATGCTGGCACAGAACCATGGACAGGGAAAGCTGAGCAGGGAAAGTTTCCTGGTAACTGGGGTCAGGAAAGGCAGCACAGTGGCCAGAGCTGCAGGGAGGGAAGGTTGTGGCCCCGGGGTGAGACAGACAGAAAGGAGGGTGGGGGGCACCTGCCCTCTACAAGAAGCAGTCTGGTCCCCCTCACCGAGCCAGAGGGAGCAGACTCATCAAGACTTTGTGTCTCAGGAGGTCCCGATGCAACTCCTGAAAATTACGGAATTTCTTCTTGGTTGTCCAGGAAAAGTCGCCGTGAGTCAAGCGGACAGAATACAGAGTGCAGGTTCCCACCTAGGGGTATGAGGAACTGAATGGATGTCCCCTGCGTGGGTCCCCGCCTCCCCACTCTGGCCAGCCCTCCCTTTCCCCCTTCCCTGGGACCAGCCCAGCCACCTTGGATCCATTCCGAGCCGCCCTCCCTTTCCCCCTCCCTGGGGCCAGTCTGGCCACCTTGGATCCGCTGGTATATCTTTCCGTGCCCACCACCTGGGCTGTGACAGGGACCCCAGGTGCGAACACCAAGGGGCGCACTTTCAGAGGCTGAAGCTCATAGATGGCCAGAAACGGGTGCATCCGGTCGGCTGGGAGGGAAGAAAGTCGAGGAGTATAGACCCCAACAGGCCCCAGCCCCCTGGCTCCCGAACGCCTCTCCTCCCTGAGGGGCATCCATATTCCCTGTGTACCTGGGTCCTCTCCCTCCTTCAGGGTGTCCACCTCATCGGACTCCATCTGGAGCTGGCTGGAGTCCAGTTCGCCCCCAGTGGGGAAGAGGCTCTCAGGGGTCGCCGTCATCCTAGGAACATTGGGAAGCCTCAGGCAGGCGAGCTGCCCTGCAGAACCCGCCCCCCATCCTAACTCCCGCAGGTCCTCCATCTCTTCCAGATCCTCATCTTCCCCCACGGACTCCTGACCGCCCGCTGATGACGCCTGACCAGTTTGCAACGCCCCACCGACTCCTTCGAGCCCCCATCCCCTACCTTAGTCCTTCATCCACAATCCCAGTCCCAGTCCCGCCCCCCGACCCCCGCCCCGTCCCGTAACCAGAGCCCCGGGGAACACCCAGCCAGGCCCGGAAGGCTCCGACCTGGGGCGGCGCAGCAGCTGCGCGAGGAAGCGGCCCCGGGTGGTCGGGAGAGCACGGGGCTACGGGGCTCACGCCAGGCCAGGCGGGCCGGGGGCAGGGGTCCAGGCGGGAATGAGGAAGTTACGCGATCCCAGCCGGGGGGAGAAATCCCGAAATCTGAGCGTGCGACTGAGTCTGGAGGCCCCGCAGCCCGAGCCCGTTCCGTCCCTGCCCGATTTCCGAGACCCGGGACCCCCGCACGCCCCTTCCCGGCCCCCTCACCCTGGCAGATGGAGCCAGCGCCCGCGCAGGTTCCCGAGCCAAGGGAGCAGAGCGGAGCCGCAGCCGGAGCCCACGCCCCAGCGGGCCGGGGCGGGGCCGGGGCTCAGGGCCTGCCCTCGGGGGCGGGACGGCCTCCGGCCTCACCTCTGCGGGATTCTCGTCTGTCCTGTCCCGCCCCCGCCGCCCTCGGCCCGCCCCGCCGCCCAGCGCGCCACCGGGAGCCTGGGGGCCGCCCTGTGCCCTGCAGGGCCGCGGGGCCGCGTAGCTCTCTCGGTGCGGCGGGCAAGTGCTGCCCGGCGTCGGGGCGTCTCGCGCCGTCGGTCCCAGCGTGCCCGGCCGCCGCCTCCCGGGGCACCCCGCGCTGCGCGCATCCCTCCGGCTCGGCGCCCGCCCCGGGTCCCACCACCCGTGGGCGCTGCCTCGGTCCCCGGGGGGACGCGCCTCCGCTGCTGGAGCTGCCGGTGGGTGCCCCGCTCCCGGACCCGCTGCGAGCCACATTTGGCCTAGCCCAGACAGTGTTTGTACCTGGAAGGAACGAGGGCGTAAAAGGCCCGAGGGGTGGTGGCTACAAACCCATTAGTGTATGAAAGCGGGCATTCTTTCATTCATTCACCAAACATTTGTTGCGCACTTACTCCCTGCCAGACACTGAGCGTATGGTAGTAAATAAGATGGTTAGGGAGCCTGCTCAGCTGGAATTGGCAGTCTAGGGGGAAATAAAATTTTTTCGGGTATTAAAATACAAGATATTTCAATCTTTTAAAAAGCAGATTTATTTTTCTCTTTTGATAGACATGTGGGTTTCTAGTTTTGCCCATTATTTTAGCTCCTGTAGACATTCCTGTAAGTCTTTGCGTGGATAGTTTTCCTTTATCTTGGGTAACTAGGGAGTGGAGTTGTTCGATCATATAAGTGTATGTTTAACTTATAAGAAACTGCCAAACGATTTCTTTGTAAATGGTTTTTCCATTCCAGATTTCCAAAATCAGTGTATGGTGGTTCCAGTTATTCCATGGCATGGACAACATTTGATATTGTCAATCTTTTTTTTTGTTTTGTTTTGTTTTGTTTTTGAGACGGAGTCTCGCTCTGTCGCCCAGGCTGGAGTGCAGTGGCGCAATCTCGGCTCACTGCAAGCTCCGCCTCCCGGGTTCACGCCATTCTCCTGCCTCAGCCTCCAAGTAGCTGGGACTACAGGCGCCCGCCACCACGCCCGGCTATTTTTTTTTGTATTTTTAGTAGAGACGGGGTTTCACCGTGGTCTCGATCTCCTGACCTCGTGATCCGCCTGCCTCGGCCTCCCAAAGTGCTGGGATTACAAGCGTGAGCCACCGCGCCCGGCCGATATTGTCAATCTTTAGCATTGGCCATTTAATGGGTGTTATAGGCACATCATTGCAATTTGATTTGCATTTCTCTGGAGATCAATGATATTGACCATGTTTCATGTGCTGATTGGCCATTTGTATGTCTTCTTTTATAAAGTGCCTATTCAGTCTTTTACTATTTTTTATTTTACTATTTTTTTGAGACGGAGTCTCGCTCTGTTGCCCAGGCTAGAGTGCAGTGGTGCGATCTCGGCTCACTGCAAACTCCGCCTCCCGGGTTCACGCCATTCTTCTGCCTCAGCCTCCTGAGTAGCTGGGACTACAGGCGTCCGCCACCACGCCCAGCTAATTTTTTTTGTATTTTTAGTAGAAACGGGGTTTCACCGTGTTAGCCAGGATGGTCTCGATCTCTTGACCTCGTGATCCGCCCGCCTCGGCCTCCCAAAGTACTGGGATTACAGGCGTGAGCCACCGCGCTCGGCCGGAGTCTCGCTCTTCTTGCCCATGCTGGAGTGCAGTGGTGTGATCTCGGCTCACTGCAACCTCCCCCTTCCAGGTGCGAGGGATTTCCGGCTAATTTTTGTATTTTTAGTAGAGACAGGGTTTCACCATGTTGGCCAGGCTGGTCTCAAACTCCAGACCTCAAGTGATCCACCCTCCTCAGCCTCCCAAAGTGCTGGGATTACAGGCGTGAGCCACCGTGCCTGGCCTTTTGCTAATTTTTTTTTTTTTTTTTTTCTGAGACAGAGTTTTGCTCTCGTTACCCAGGCTGGAGTGCAATGGTCCGATCTCGGCTCACTGCAACCTCCGCCTCCCGGGTTTTCTCCTGCCTCAGCCTCCTGAGTATCTGGGATTACAGGCACCTGCCACCATGCCTAGCTAATTTTTTGTATTTTTAGTAGAGACAGGGTTCCTCCATGTTGGTCAGGCTGGCGTCGAACTCCTGACCTCAAATGATCCGCCCTCCTTGGCCTCCTAAAGTGCTGGGATTACAGGCGTGACCCACCGCACCCAGTCATGAACTTATAAAACAGGCAAAAACAATCTATAGTGATGGAAATCAGATCAGTAGTTGCCTGTGGCAGGGTGTAGGGAAAAGATTGTCTGTAGGCCGGGCGCAGTGGCTCACGCCTGTAATCCCAGCACTTTGGGAGGCCGAGACCGGTGGATCACGAGGTCAGGAGATCGAGACCATCTTGGCTAACACGGTGAAACCCCGTCTCTACTAAAAAAATACAAAAAATTAGCCAGGCACGGTGGCAGGTGCCTGTAGTCCCAGCTACTCGGGAGGCTGAGGCAGGAGAATGGCGTGAACCTGGGAGGCAGAGCTTGCAGTGAGCCGAGGTCGGTCGCACCACTGCACTCCAGCCTGGGCGACAGAGCGAGACTCCCGTCTAAAAAAAAAAAAAAAAAAAAAAAGATTGCCTGTAAAGGGACACGTGAGGGAACATTCCAGGATGATAAGAATGCCCTGTATTTTGATAGAAGTGGTGATTGCATAGGAGCATACACTTGATAATACTCATGGAACTGTACATTAAGATGTGTGCATTACATTGTACGTACATTTTTGCTTCAATAAAATTCGTTGAAAGTAAAAGAAGGGTCCTTCTTTCCTTTTTGCTGTAGGCCCAAGTGGTTGCTGCCGAAATGGGTAAGTTCATGAAACCTGGGAAGGTGGTGCTTATCCTGGCTGGACGCTACTCCGGACTCAAAGCTGTCATCGTGAAGAACACTGATGATGGCACCTCAGATCGCCCCTACAGCCGTGCTCTGGTGGCTGGAATTGACCGCTACCCCCGCAAAGTGACAGCTGCCATGGGCGAGAAGAAGATCGCCAAGAGGTCAAAGATAAAGTCTTTTGTGAAAATTTATAACTACAATCACCTAATGCCCACAAGGTACTCTGTGGATATCCCCTTGGACAAAACTGTCGTCAATAAGGATGTCTTCGGAGATCCTGCTCTTAAATGCAAGGCCTGACGGGAGGCCAAGGTCAAGTTTGAAGAGAGATGCAGGACAGGCAAGAACAAGTGGTTCTTCCAGAAACTGCGGTTTTAGATGCTTTGTTTTGATCATTAAAAATTAAAAAGAAAAAAAAGAAAGTAAAGGAATGCTGGGTGCGATGGCTTACACCTGTAATCCCAGCACTTTGGGAGACCGAGGCAGGCGGATCACGAGGTCAGGAGATCGAGACCATCTTGGCTAACATGGTGAAACCCCATCTCTACTAAAAATACAAAAAATTAGCTGAGTGTGGTGATGCGTGCTACTTGGGAGGCTGAGGCAGGAGAATCATTTGAACCAGGGAGTCAGAGATTGCAGTGAGCCAGGACAGTGCCACTATACTCCAGCCTGGTGACAGAGTGAGACTCCGTCTCAAAAAAAAAAAAAAAGAAACAGATTTCTGTGTAACTCAGGCAGTACCATGTAATCAGCAACCTAACATTCACCACGTTGTGGCACCCTCAGGGAATGATGAAACAGCTGGGTGCAGTGGCTCACGCTTGGAATCCCAGCACTTTGGGAGGCCGAGGAGGGCAGATCACGAGGTCAGCGGATCGAGACCATCCTGGCTAACACAGTGAAACCCTGTCTCTACTAAAAATACAAAAAATTAGCTGGGCATGGTGGCGGGCACCTGTAGTGCCAGCTACTTGGGAGGCTGAGGCAGGAGAATGGCGTGAACCTGCGAGGCAGAGCTTGCAGTGAGCCAAGATCACGCCACTGTACTCCAGCCTGGGTGACAGAGCAAGACTCCATCTCAAAAAAGAAAAAAAAAGAAAAGAAAAAGAAAAAACACAGCACTTGCACAGCTTTACTTAAGGGCACCTAGAGTCCTTGGCTAGGACGCTCTTGACTAGAGGCTCCCAGCCTTGGCTCTGGCCACCCCAAACTGGCTGAGGGCATCGATGCTTGCTTGGGGACATGCTTCAGAAGCTCAGTGTACTGGTTAAAACAGTAGATTCTGGGCTGGGTGTGGTGGCTGATGCCTATAATCCCAGCACGTTGGGAGGCTGAGGCAGGCAGATCACTTGAGGTCAGGAGTTCCAGAACAGCCTGGCCAACGTGGTGAAAGCCCAACTCTACTAAAAATACAAAATGTGGCTGGGGATAGTGGCGGGTGCCTGTAATCTCAGCTACTTGGGAGGCTGGGACAGGAGACTCGCTTGAGCCCTGGAGGCAGAAGTTGCAGTGAGACGAGATTGCACCACTGTAATCCAGCCTGGACAACAGAGCAAGACTCCATCTCAAAAATTTAAAAAAGGCTGGGTGCAGTGGCTCACGCCTGTAATCCCAGCACTTTGGGAGGCCGAGGCGGCCGGATCACGAGGTCAGGAGATCGAGACCATCCTGGCTAACACGGTGAAACCCTGTCTCTACTAAAAATACAAAAAAAATCAGCCGGGTGTGGTGGCGGGCGCCTGTAGTCCCAGCTACGCAGGAGGCTGAGGCAGAAGAATCGCGTGAACCCAGGAGGCAGAGTTTGCAGTGAGCCGAGAGCGTGCCACTGCACTCCAGCCTGGGTGACAGAGCGAGACTCCGTCTCAAAAAAAAATAAAAAAAAAAATAGAGTAGATGCTTGGGGTCAGACTGACTCAAGGTGAGGGTTGTGAGCTGGGCATGGTTCCTACTCTGCTAATAACTGCCTGCGTGACCTTGGGCAAATTACCTTACCTCTCAGTGCCTGCTTTTTCACATCTGTAAAATCAGGATAGACTTACCTAACCAGCGAGGGACTTACCTCAAAAGATCTTTGAGGCCGGGTGCGGTGGCTCACGCCTGTAATCCCAGCACTTTGGGAGGAGGAGGCGGGCGGATTGCCTGAGGTCAGGAGTTCGAGACTAGCCTGGCTAACGTAGTGAAACCCTGTCTCTACTAAAAATACAAAAAAATTAGCTGGGCATGGTGGTGCACACCTGTTGTCCCAGCTACTTGAGAGGCTGAGACAGGAGAATTGCTTCAACCCAGGATGTGGAGTTGCAATGAGCCAAGATTGCGCCACTGCACTCCACCCTGGGCGACAGAGTGAGACTCTGTCTCAAAAAAAAAAAAAAAAAGATCTTTGACATGATTAAGTGAAATGAGATAACATGTAAAAGTCCCTAGCATTTACCTGACACAGCATAATTAATCAATTACAATCATCTTCATAACGGGGGACAGGAACTATCAGACCATTTAATGAGAATCTAACATTTCCCTGAATAATAAAGTTTCTTCTTTTTTTTTTTTCTTTTTTTTTTTTTTTTTGAGACGGAGTCTCGCTCTGTCACCCAGGCTGGAGTGCAGTGGCGCGATCTCGGCTCACTGCAAGCTCCGCCTCCTGGGTTCACGCCATTCTCCTGCCTCAGCCTCTCCGAGTAGCTGGGACTACAGGCGCCCGCCACCACGCCCGGCTAATTTTTTGTATTTTTAGTAGAGACGGGGTTTCACCATGGTCTCGATCTCCTGACCTCGTGATCTGCCCGCCTCGGCCTCCCAAAGTGCTGGGATTACAAGCGTGAGCCACCGCGCCCGGCCTAAAGTTTCTTATTCTAAAAAAATAGAGTATTCTTTGAAAGTTTACATCTTGGGCACTTCAATTCTCATTCCAAAATACAAACGAATCCCCAGCGGTGTCCAGCCTGGCGCCAAGTTGTCGGGCATTGCCATAGTGAAATGTTACTGCATCTGTCTGTCACAGGACCTCTGCGTCTGTCCCTGCCATGCCACCTCTCCCAACCACCTCCTGCTTCTCCATGGGGATCAAAAAGGACCCCCAAATTAATGGGGCATAAAAATAGGTGTCTGAATGGCAGTGTACCCCACCCCTTTCTTCCTCCCTCCTCTCCCCCTTCCATCCCTGGCGCCTGTAATCACCAGGCGGTCTGAGGCTAAGTGGTAGTTTTGCCCATGGTGGGGGGGCTTGGAAACCACACCCCTCTCCCCGGGGCCCTCCTGGCCATTCCCAGCTCTGATCGCTTCCACTGTTGAGATGGGTCTGAAGGGGGCATGGTGTTTCCCATGGTGTGGGTGCCGGAGACAGCGGGGGACTGAAAGAGGAGCAGGTATGGAGTAGGCTGAGGGTAAAGCAGGGCTGTCAGGCAGACAGACAGACAGACAACTGCATGGCGAGGAGAGAAATGCTCAAACCAGCAAAGGGAAAAGGATCATCTGTCTGCCTGGGTGGGAGATGGATTACCGAAGTCCTCACAGGACAGGCTAAATACTTTGTGGGGCCCAGTTCAAAATGACCAAGTGGGGCCCCTTGTTAACAATTTAAGAATTTCGGCCAGGTACTGTGGCTCATGCCTGTAATCCTAGCACTTTGGGAGGCCAAGGTGGGTGGATCATGAGTTCAGGGGATGGAGACCATCCTGGCTAACATGGTGAAACCCCGTCTCTACTAAAAATACAAAAAATTAGCTGGGCGTGGTGGCGGGCACCTGTAGTCCCAGCTACTCAGGAGGCTGAGGCAGGAGAATCACTTGAACCCAGGAGGCGGAGGTTGCAGTGAGCCGAGATAGTACCACTGTACTCCAGCCTGGGCAACAGAGTGAGACTCTGTCTCAAAAAAAAAAAAAAAAATTAAGAATTTCAAGATGGTGACAGCAGAGCCCTATGCCAAGCATGGTGGCCCTTCTGAGTCAGAAGATCCTATGCGGCTGCACAGGTCACATGTGTGTGAGCCAGCCCTGCTTGCTCTGCAACAGCCCCTCTCCCTTTCCCTGCTGCTGCCACCAACACTCCTCACTGGCCCCCAGGCCCCAGGTGTCTTCCCTTGCTTCTTCCCTCCTCAACCCTGGGTTGGGGGTGAGGGAGGAGGTGAACCCTGACCTACTACTTCCTTCTTCCTCCTCCAATCTTTTAGGCCTGAGTCCTGCTGCCCCTCCAGATCCCAGTCCAGCTATAGCCCCCATCATGGCTGAGGGAGGGGTATCCTGGCCAGGGCCTGGTGCCTACTTCAGCAGGAAAGCCCGACTCTCCTTCCGCCACCAGCTGCATGACATAGCATCGGCCAATGACTCCACCATTTGAAGGGGACAACGAAGAGCTGAACCTCCAGGAAGGCTTAGCAAGCTTCCTTCCCCAGATTTCTCAGCGATCCTAATGTCCACCTCCCCAAGTCCTTTCTAACCTTCTCATTAAATGTGTTCATAGTTGCTAAGTGCTGTGTGTGTGTGTGTGCAGGGGGAGTAGATGGGGCCAAGGCTGCAGGGCTGGGTTATGGGGCTGAGATGGGAAGTGTTGTCTATGGTGGGAGTGAGACACAGGAATGATGAATATGAGGCAGCTGACCTAACGCAGAGCCCAGGTGTGACAAGCGGGAAAGTAAGAATTGGCTGACGTCAAGCTTCAGGGTTGAGTGTGGTGAAGGCAGTCTGGGGTGGCTGGGGGCAGGGCAGGATAGCAGATGGGATGAGAAAGCATATTCATTCAGTAAATGCCGAGTGTCCACCCCTGCCAGGCATGGAGGATATATCAATGAACCAGGAAGAAATAATTCTCTCTTCTCAGTGAGCTGACTTGCTAGTAGAGGGAGGGAGACAATCGTACACAGGCAAACAGCTAATCAGAACCCAAGACAGTGATGTGTGCTGCTGTGAAGAAAATGAAACAGGGTCATGTGAGAGTGGGATTGGAGGGTGGTGATTCTTCAGTTTCAGGTGGTCGGAAAAGGCCTTTCTGATGAGGTGACATTTGAGCTGAGAGCTGAATGATGAGTAGCCATGTGGAAATCTGGGAGTGATGTGTCAGCGTAGGTTTACTAGTTCCAACAAATGGCCATCTCTGGTGCAGAATGTTGACAGTGGGGGAGGCTGCCCACGTGGGTAGAGGAGCACATGGGAAATAGCTGTATTTTCTACTCAATTTTGCTGTGAATCTAAAACTGCTCTAAAAAATGAATTTTAGGCTGGGCGCGGTGGCTCACGCCTGTAATCCCAACACTTTGGGAGGCCCAGGCAGGTGGATCACCTGAGGTCAGGAGTTCGAGACCAGCCTGGCCGACTTGGTGGAACCCTGTCTCTACTAAAAATACAAAAAAATTAGCCAGACGTGGTGGTGGACGCCTATAATCCCAGCTACTCAGGAGGCTGAGGCAGGAGAATCGCTTGAACCCAGGAGGTGGAGGTTGCAGTGAGCCGAGATCACAACACTGCACTCCAGCCTGGGGGACAGAGCCAGACTCCGTCTTAAGAGAAAAAAAAAAATTGAGAGGCCGAGGCAGGTGGATCACCTGAGGTCAGGAGTTCGAGACTAGCCTGGCCGATTTGGTGGAACCCTGTCTTTACTAAAAATACAAAATTAGCTGAGCGTGGTGGTGGTGCATGCCTGTAATCCCAGCTACTGGGGAGGCTGAGACAGGAGAATTGCTTGAACCCGGGATGTGCAGGTTGCAGTGAGCCAAGATCACGCCATTGCATTCCAGCCTGGGCAATAAGAGTGAAACTGTCTCAAAAAAAAAAAAATTTATTTAAAAAGAGCTGGGTGCAGTGGCTCACGCCTATAATCCCAGCTACCCAAGAGGCTGAGGCAAGAGGATCACTTGAGGCCACTTCAAGACCAGCTTGAGCAACATAGGGAGACCTTGTCTTAAAAAATACTTAAGGCCGGGTGTGGTAGCTCATGCCTGTAATCCCAGAACTTTTGGAGGCTGAGGTGGGTGGATCACCTGAGGTCAGGAGTTCAAGACCAGCCTTGCCAACTTGGCAAAACCCCGTC
The DNA here is from genome assembly GCF_009828535.3 of Hylobates moloch. Lineage (NCBI taxonomy): Eukaryota > Metazoa > Chordata > Mammalia > Primates > Hylobatidae > Hylobates > Hylobates moloch. Next base: position 35,872,608 of record NW_026652294.1, on the reverse strand, counting down.
TCTACTAAAAATACAAAAACTAGCCAGGCACAGTGGTGCACGCCTGTAATCCCACCTACTTGGGAGGCTGAGACAGGAGAATTGCTGGAACCCGGGAGGCGGAGGTTGCAGTGAGCCAAGACCAGGCCACTGCACTCCAGCCTGGGCAACAGAGTGAGACTCCATCTCAAAAAAAATAATAAATAAAATAAAATTAAAAAAGGCTGGGCACAGTGGCTCGTGCCTGTAATCCCAGCACACTGGTAGGCTGAGGCAGGAGAATCACTTAAGCCCAGGAGTTTGAGGTTACAGTGAGCTATGACAGTGACACTGCTGCCTGGGTGACAGAGCGAGACTCTATCTCTAAAAAATACATAATAATAAAACTAGCCTGAGGTGAGGTGACACACACCTGTAGTCCCAGCTATCGAGCTCCTTTATGTCCCTGGCTTGAGTGGGGACAGCTTCGGAGGGGCCGGAGTCCATTTTCAGCCTTTCATCCAAGGGGCTGATCACAGCCCCTACCATGGGAATGGTGGCTTCCAGAGCTGGCCAAAAGCAATCCCGGTGGCTGTGTTCTCCCACTCAACATTCATCTTAAATTCCATTTGCAGACAAGGCCCACCTTTCTCCCAAAAGCCAAGGAAGTCACAGTGCTACTGCTGACCACAAGGTGAGGTAACAGAGGTTAAGTGTGGAGAGAGGGGACCATGAGGCTGGGCAGGAGGAGGCTGGTCTTTGTGGCCTTAGGGGCAGTAGTCACCCATGATGACTGGCAGGAAGCAGGCTGAAGGAAGGTGACTCCAGTTTTAGTTAGAATTTGGGCTTGAACACGGTGTGGGTGTTGCTGGTACCCCCAATACCAACCACAATCCGTTGGTTCAAGGACCTGGATATGGTGGGGGAAAGGAAGTTTGGGGGAAGGTGGTTTGGAGAACAGGTTTGAAAACCACCCATGTAAAAGCTTACTGGGGAATAAAGCATTCATAAACTCCTTTCATCTCCCCTCCAACTTGCTTTGAGTTCAGTGCAATGGTTTTTACAAATAGGAATGGGCCAGACAAATTCAGGCTTGAAGTCAAAAAAAAAAAGAACCCCAAAGTACAAAGATTCTCTGTGACAAACTTTATTAAATTTTGCATCGGTAAGGGGTATCTCTTATTGCATACTAGAATCCCAGGATTCAGGAGGGTGGTAAAGTGGCAATGGCGAATTTGGGTATCTGGTCTCCCAAAAGTACTTGCCGCTCTACCCCTGACTCTGCAATGGCTGCCAGGCGGATCACTCCCCCACTGGAGCCATCCCGCTCCATGGCCAAAGCGAGAGCTGTGGATAAAAGGAGAAAGCTGGGTTCAGATTCAGATGCTGGGATCACTGCAAGGAATGAGGAATGCTGGCCTGGCTTGGGTAGTTGGGGTTGAAGCTCATAGGCCCAGAAGCCTAAGCTCTCACCATTGGCAGTGAATTGCAGACACTCTTCCTTGGTCATGCCTTCCCGGTAGGTAGCATCAACATAGCCATAGATGTAGGAGCTCCCGGAGCCTCCAATGGCAAAGGACTGCCTTACCATCATACCCCCCATAGGCACTGAGTACACCTGCCAGATCGAATGAGAAGAGTTACCAGTCGTATCTTCCCTCCAACACATGTACGTTCACCTGTGCATTCTGCTATTGGTCTGAGGCACATTAATAGTAAGAATAAGTGAGGTAGACACTGGAAAGAAAAAGAAAATGGCTGAGGAGAGGATAAAAGGCCTGGCTCAAGTGTGCTCTGGTCGGGTGGGGATCTGACCTGCCCTCCTTCTTGAGGGTCCCAGCCTGCGATGATGATTCCCGCCATCAGGTCTTCCCGGTATCGGTAACACATCTCCTTAAAGAGGCTGGCTGCTGTGTGGACCAGTGGAGGCTCATTCAGTTCAATGCTAGAGGGTCAGGGAAGTCACAGAGAAAGTTTCAAGACCTAGAAGTCAGGCTATTTAGCTCCTCAGCGTCCAACTCCCTTCAGATACTTGCCCCTCCCCTGCCCACAACCACCTGTGGAAACCGAGCTGGTAAGTGACAGCATCAGCTACTGCCTGGGTATCAGCAGCTGAGCCTGAGCGACAGCAGAAAATGTGGTCGTGAATAGGTGTCAGCTTGTCAGTCACTCGATTGGCGATGTAGGACCTGCAGGATGGCAGAACAGTGAGGAAAGGAGCCCACCTGTCTTCCCCTCCATCCCATCACGACCCACTCTGTCAGGGCTCAGGGATACGATGTCCAGTATTGCCTTTTCTTCCTTTTTCTTTGAGATGCAGTCTCGCTCTGTTGCCCGGGCTGGAGTGCAGTGACGCGATCTGTGCTCACTGCAACATCCACCTCCTGGGTCCAAGCGATTCTTTAGCCCTAGCCTCCCAAGTAGCTGGGACTGCAGGCGCGCACCCCCACGCACAGCTAGTTTTTGTATTTTTTAGTAGAGACGGGGTTTTGTCATGTTGGCCAGGCTGGTCTCAAACTCTTGACCTCAGGTGATCCACCCGCCTCGGCCTCCCAAAGTGCTGGGATTACAGGCGTGAGGCACCGTGCCTGGCCTCCAGTATTGCTTATTCTCATCCAAACTGAAGCGGGCTGGAGAACAGACTTTTGTAAGGATTCCACTAACGAGTGAGGGGAACTGAAAGTAATAAAAGTTGGGACAAATCTTTATCTCCAGAGAGAGAAGAAACCTCTCTTCCCACAGTGGTCTGTGGAGGCAGGCAGGGTGGGCTGGCAGGCAGGAAAGGAAAAGGAAGACAGGCAGACCTTTCACAAATCTGTCCTGAACTCACCCAGTGGTTGTTCTGGAGTCCGCCCCCAGAACCACGCCCCCGTCAAATTGCACGGCCATGATAGTGGTCTGGGAAAAGGGAAAAAGGAGTAAGTCTACATTCTCCAGCATACACAAATCTCAATGATCTCTCTACCTAGTTCCCCAAATACAAAATCTGTGCGTCGCTGAACCATTTTCAAATCTTATAGGGGCCTCAGCACCCGGCAGAATACCAGAATGTCAACCCTCAAATCTCAAAAGACTCATCCCGTACTTAAGCCCAAGATCTTCACTAGCCTCGCAGGATTTCAGAATTTCAAACTTCAGCCCACCCTCCACCTCCCACTACGAAGCTACCGCACCACTCCACCATCCTCGGGGTACCTCTCCCCATTCCTGGAGCACAACACATTCCACCTCCCCTCCACCCCTGCCAGATCTCTCAACACCACTCAGCCTTTATCTTCCCATAGTGTCAGGCCTTGTGCACATCCTATGGACCCCGACTCCTTCCTCACCCCAGTGGAGACTTCTCGGCTTTCCCAATCTGGAGTGAAGGCCTCCGGCCCCCAAGCCGGTGCCGGCCCGGCTCCTCGAGCAGCTAGTAAGGTAGCCGCCATCTTTCTCCTCCGGTACTGACTCAAAGCAACTGTCGTAAAGCGCTCTGTCACGCTCTTTGGTCGCGCTTTGAGGCCTTCTGGGAGCGAAGCTACTGCGAGGTTGACGGCAGAAGGGAAAAGAAAAGTACAGTACTGCATGGGGACGGTTCTTTTGCGACAGTGAGCACTTGATGGCAGCGTGGCAAGCAACAAACAAAACAAGAAAGTCTGCAAAACAAACAAACAAACAAAACAAAACAAAAAACAGAACAAAACAAAAAAAACCGTTCGGCACTTTGGGAGGCTGAGGCGGGCGGATCATGAGGTTAGCAGTTCAAGACCAGCCTGGCCAACATGGTGAAACTCCGTCTGTACTAAAAAATACAAAAATTAGCCGGGCGTGGTGGGGCGTGCCTGTAATCCCGGCTCCTGGGGAGGCTGAGGCAGGAGAATCGCTTGAGCCTGGGAGGCGGAGGTTGCAGTGAGCCGAGATCACGCCACTGCACTCCAGCCTGAGCGACAGGGCAAGACTCTGTCTCAACAGAAACAAAAACAAAACAAAACAAAAAACCGTCCTAGTGGCTTGCGCCGTACCGATCTTACGGAGTTACAGTCCAAAGGGCCCACAAAATAAACCTAAGAGTCTTTGGGCTAAAGTGACCACACCATGTTTTCATTTCTTTTAGTTACATACTTAGGAGTATATGCTGGCAGAGGAATTTATGAGTTCTATGATAACTGTATGTTTAACATTTTGAGCAACTGACAAACTGTTTTCCACAGAAACTGCACCATTTTACATCCCTACAAGCCATGTATGAGGGTTCCAATTTCTCCACATCCTCACCAACACTTGTTATTGTGCATTATTTTAGTTATAGCCATTCTAGGGGGTGTGAAATGGTACCCTGTGGTTTTCATTGGTATTTTTCTAATCATTAGTGATGCTGAGCATATTTCCATGAGATAATTGGCCATTTGTATGTCTTTTTTGATGCAATGTTTATTCAAGTTCTTTGCACATTCTAAAATTGGGATATGTCTTTTGTTTTATATATATATATATATATATTTTTTTTTTTTTTTTTTTTTTTTGAGACGGAGTCTCGCTCTGTCGCCCAGGCTGGAGTGCAGTGGCGCAATCTCGGCTCACTGCAAGCTCCGCCTCCCGGGTTCACGCCATTCTCCTGCCTCAGCCTCTCCGAGTAGCTGGGACTACAGGCGCCCGCCACCACGCCCGGCTAATTTTTTGTATTTTTTAGTAGAGACGGGGTTTCACCGTGGTCTCGATCTCCTGACCTCATGATCCGCCCGCCTCGGCCTCCCAAAGTGCTGGGATTACAAGCGTGAGCCACCGCGCCCGGCCAATGTTTAATATATTTTTTGGGCTTACTTTTTTTTTTGAGACGAGGGTGGGCTGTGTGTGTGGGGGGTGGGTTTGTCTTGCGGTGTTTCCCAGGCTGGAGTGCAGATGCGATCATGGTGCACTATATCAGCCTTGAACTCCTGGGCTCCAGTGATCCTCCTGCCTCAGCCTCTCAAGTAGCTGGGACTTCAGGTATGTGCCACTGAACCCAGCTCTATTTGTCTTTTTATACTGGTGTGATCTCAGCTCCCTGCAGCTTCTGCCTCCCGGGTTCCAGCAGTTCTCTTCCTTCAGCCTCCCGAGTAGCTGGGATTACAGGCACGCGCCACCACGCCTGGCTAATTTTTGTATTTTTAGTAAAGAGATGGGGTTTCACCATGTTGGCCAGGCTGGTCTTGAACTCCTAACCTCAGGTGATCCTCCTGCCTCGGCCTCCCAAAGTGCTAGGATTACAGGCGTGAGCCACTGTGCCTGGCTCTATTTGTCTTTTTATTGTTGAGTTGTAAGAGTCTTTTTTAATATTCTAGGTACTAGAAACTTATCAGATACGTGATTTGAAAATATTTTCTCCCATTGGATTGTTTTTTCATGTCCTTCATTGGTGTTCTTTTTTTTTTTTTTTTTTTTTTTTTTTTTTGAGACGGAGTCTTGCTTTGTCGCCCAGGCTGGAGTGCAGTGGCGTGATCTCAGCTCACTGTGAGCTCCGCCTCCCAGGTTCATGCCATTCTCCTGCCTCAGCCTCCCGAGTAGCTGGGACTACAGGCGCCCCCACCACGCCCGGCTAATTTTTTGTATTTTTAGTAGAGATGGAGTTTCACCGTGTTAGCCAGGATGGTCTCGATCTCCTGACCTCGTGATCCGCCCGCCTCGGCCTCCCAAAGTGCTGGGATTACAGGCATGAGCCACCGTGCCCGGCCCCATTGGTGTTCTTTGAAGCATGAAAGTTTATAGTGCCAGCTCTTACATTTTTAGGTCTGTGGTCCATTTTGAGTTAATTTTTGTATGTGATGTGAAGTAGAAGTCCAAATCGAAACTTTTGCATATGGATAGCCAGTTAGTTGTTCCAGCACCATTTGTTGAAAAGACTTGCTGGGTGCGGTGGCTCATGCCTGTAATCCCAGCACTTTGGGAGGCTGAGGTGGGCAGATCATGAGATCAGGAGATCGAGACCATCCTGGCTAACACGGTGAAACCCCGTCTCTACTAAAAATACAAAAAAAAGTGGCTGGGCGTGGTGGCGGACGCCTATAGTCCCAGCTACTCAGGAGGCTGAGGCAGGAGAATGGCGTGAACCTGGGAGGCGGAATTTGTAGTGAGCCGAGATCGTGCCACTGCATTCCAGAGCCTGGGCAACAGAGCGAGACTCCATCTCAAAAAAAAAAGAAAAAGAAAGGAAAAGACTGTCTCCCCATTGAATGATCTTGGCACCCTTGTTAAAAATCATTGACCATACATGTATGAACTTACTTCTGGATTCTCAGTTTTGTTTCATTGATCTACATGTCTATCCTTATGCCAGATGCCAGTATCATATTGTCTCGATTACTGTAGCTTTGTAGTACATTTTTCTTTTCTTTCTTTTTTTTTTTTTTTTTTTGAGACAGAGTCTTGCTCTGTTGCCCAGGCTGGAGAACAGTGGAGTGATCTTGGCTCACTGCAACCTCTACCTCCCAGGTTCAAGCGATTCTTTTGCCTCAGCCTCCCAAGTAGCTGGGACTACAGGCGCCTGCCACCACGCCAGGCTAATTTTTGCAATTTTAGTAGAAATGGGGTTTCACCATATTGGCCAGGCTGGTCTCAAACTCCTGACCTTGTGATCTGTCCGCCTCGGCCTCCCAAAGTGCTGGGATTACAGGAGCGAGCCACCGTGCCCTGCCTGTAGTACGTTTTTCAAAATTGAGGTAAAATTCGCATAACAAAATTATTTTACAGTGTACAATTCAGTGTCATTTAGTACGTTCACAATGTTGTACAACTATAACCATTTATTTATTTATTTACTATGTATTTATTTTTTTGAGATGGAGTCTTACTCTTGTCATCCAGGCTGGAGTGCAGTGGTGCGATCTCGGCTCACTGCAGCCTCTGCCTCCTGGGTTCAAGCGATTCTCCTGCCTCAGCCTCCCAAGTAGCTGGGATTACAGGAGCCTGCCACCATGCCTGGGTAATTTTTATATTTTTAGTAGAGATGAGGTTTCGCCATGTTGGCCGGGCTGGTCTCAAACTCTTGACCTCGTGATCCACCTGCCTCAGCCTCCCAAAGTGCTGGGATTACAGGCATGAGCCATTGCGCCTGGCACAACTATAATCATTATCCAGTTTCTGAATGTAGTAATTTCTAGATTCAGGAAATGTGAATCTTCCAACTTTTTCCTCTTTTCAAGATTATTTTGGCTTTTTTGGATCCCTTGCATCTCCATATAAATTTTAGGATTAGCTTGTCCATTTCTGCAGAATAGTCTGTTGGAATTTTGTTAGGGATTGTACTTAATCAATTTCAATTTGTGGAGTATTGCCATCTTAACAAGTCTTCTTTTCATAACATGGTTTTTTTTTTTTTTTTTTTTTTTTTTTTTTCAGGTTTTTTTTTTTTTTTTTTTTTTTTTTTTTTGAGATGGAGTCTTGCTCTGTTGCCCAGGCTGGAGTGCAGTGGCGCGATCTCAGCTCACTGCAACCTCAACCTCCCGGGTTCAAGCAGTTCTCCTGTGCATGCCACCATGCCCGGCTAATTTTTGTATTTTTAGTAGAGATGGAGTTTCACCATGTTGGTCAGGCTGGTCTCGAACTCCTGACCTCGTGATCCACCCACCTCAGCCTCCCAAAGTGTTGGGATTACAGGCGTGAGCCACCGTGCCCGGCCATTTATTAGTTCTAATAGTTTGTGTCTATATTCTTTAGGTTTTTTCTATATAAACCATCATATCATCTGCAAATAGAGATAATTTTATCTCTTCCTTTCCAATCTGGATGACTTTTATTTCATTACCTTGCCCAGTTGCTCTGGCTAGTTACTTCAGTACAATGTTGAGTAGATTGGCAAAAGCAGACATCTTTGTCTTGTTTCTCCTTTTAGGCAAAAAGCTTAGGGGAAAGCTTAGGGAAAAGTCTTTCATCACTGAGAGTGCTGTTAGCCCTGGGTTTTTCACGGATGCCTAGGCAGGGGAAGTTCCCTTCTATTCCTAGTTTGTTGATTGGTTTTCTTTTTTTTTTTTTCTTTTTCTTTCTTTTTTTTTTTTTTGAGACAGAGTCTTGCTCTGTTGCCCAGGCTGGAGTGCAGTGGCACAATTTCGGCTCACTGCAGCCTCTGCCTCCCGGGTTCCAGTGATTCTCCTCCCAAAGTGTTGGGATTACAGGCACACGCCACCGTGCCCGGCTAATTTTTGTATTTTTAGTAGAGATGGGGTTTCACCGTGTTGGTCAGGCTGGTCTCGAACTCTTGACTTCAGGTGATCCACTCGCCTTGGCCTCCTAAAGTGCTGGGATTACAGGCGTAAGCCACTGCGCCCGACTGTTGATTGTTATTTATTTATTTATTTGAGATGGAGTCTCACTCCCATCACACAGGCTGGAATGCAGTGGTGTGATCTCAGCTCACTGCAACCTCCACCTCCCAGGTTCAAGCAATTCTCTTTCCTCAGCTTCCCGAGTAGCTGGGATTACAGGCGTGGGCCACCACACCCAGCTAATTTTTGTATTCTTAGTAGAGATGGGGTTTTACCACGTTGGCTAGGCTGGTCTTGAACTTCTGACCTCAGGTGATCCAGCCACCTCGGCCTCCCAAAGTGCTGGGATTACAGGTGTGAGCCACTGCGCCTGGCCAACGATTTTTTTTTTTTATTATGACAGAATGTTGGATTTTAAAACTGCTTTTCTGAGTTTATTGAGATAATTTTGCATTTTTTCCTTTATTAATATGGTATATTGCATTTATTTTCATATGTTGAAGCAATGATGTATTCCTTTTTTTTTTTGAGATGGAGTCTCGCTCTGTCACCCAGGCTGGAGTGCAGTGGCACAATCTTGGCTCACTGCAAGCTCCGCCTCCCAGGTTCACGCCATTCTCCTGCCTCAGCCTCCCAAGTAGCTGGGACTACAGGTGCCCGCCACCACGCCCAGCTAATTTTTCTGTATTTTTAGTAGAGACGGGGTTTCACCTGTTAGCCAGGATGGTCTCGATCTCCTGACCTCGTGATCCGCCCGCCTCGGCCTCCCAAAGTGCTGGGATTACAGGCGTGAGCCACCACGCCCGGCCCTTTTTTTTTTTTGAGAAGGACTCTTGCTCTGTTGCCCAGGCTGGAGTGCGGTGGCACGATCTAGGTTTACTGAGACTTCTGCCTCCCAAGTTCAAGTGATTCTCCTGCCTCAGCCTCCCGAGGAGCTGGGACTACAGGCATATCAGGCTAATTTTTGTATTTTTAGTAGAGAGAGAGTTTAATCATGTTGGCCAGGCTGGTCTTGAACTCCTGACTTTGAGTGATCCACCTGCCTAGGCCTCCCAAAGTGCTGGGATGAGGGATTACAGACTTGAGCCACCATGCCTTTGGAAGGCCAAGGTGGGTGGATCACCTGAGGTCAGGAGTTCGAGACCAGCCTGGCCAACATGGCGAAACCCTGTCTCTACTAAAAATACAAAAAGTAGCTGGGAGTGGTGGTGGACGCCTGTAATTCCAGCTACTCAGGAGGCTGAGGCAGGAGAATCCCTTGAACTTGGGAGGTGGAGGTTGCAGTGAGCCGAGATTGCGCCACTGCACTCCAGCCTCAGTGACAATAGTGAAACTCCGTCTCAAAATAAGTAAATAAATAAATAAAATAAAATACATTATAGGAGGGTGGGAGAGGGGGCACAAAAATAAAATACATTACAGGGAGGGAAAGGACGGACAGAGAAACAATGAGGAGGCTATTGCAGTAATCTAGGATATATTCTCCCTTCATAGTCAAAGGTACTAGGAGTGGAGAAAGAGGGCACTGCTCAGATTTTCACAGATTGGATGCTGATGTGATGAAAGAGAAACAGAACGGCTGGGGCTGAGCGCAGTGCCTCACGCCTGTAATCCCTGCACTTTGGGAGGCTGAGGCGGGCGGATAACCTGAGGTCAGGAATTCAAGACCAGCCTGACCAACACGGAGACATCCTGTCTCTACTAAAAATACAAAAAGTAGCCTGGCATGGTGGCACATGCCTGTAATCCCAGCTACTTGGGAGACTGAGGCAGGAGAATTGCCTGAACCCGGGAGGTGGAGGTTGTGGTGAGCCAAGATCGCGCCATTGCACTCCAGCCTGGGTAACAAGAGCGAAACTCTGTCTCAAAAAAACAAAACAAAACAAAACAAAAAAAAACCCAAACCAAAACAAAAAAACCCAGAAGGGTCTGGATGATGAGGTTTTTGGTCTGAGGACCTGGAAGAATGGAAGTGTCATTCACTGAGCCAGCAAAGACTATGAAGGGAGAATTTTCGTGGGGAGGGCGTATTGGAGCTTAGTGTTGGACACGCTAGGTTTGCTATGCCTAGGTGACATCCAAGTGGAGATACCGAATAGGCAATCGTACATGTAGGATTCTGGAGTCCGGGAGAAAGTGGACTGAAGTTGTGATTTGGGCGTTATCAGTGTATGAAATGGCAAGGTCTTTCATGTTCATTGTGGGAGTGGCCGTGGAGTCATTTAATAAACATACATTATGGAGCTGAGCACCTGCTTCGTGTGAGGCATGACGCACATGCGCTTGGGTAGCTGAAGGGTGAGGGTGCCATTTATTCACAGAGACAGGAAACGCAGGAGGAGGTGCAGTTCTTAGGGGGATGGTGGTGGGACCCGTGTTGGACGTGTTGCATTTGCAGCGTCTGTGGAGTGTGCAGGATGCTTGCTGTATACTTGGCTGCACAGGGGTGAAGCTCAGGGCCAAGTCTGGGCTGGAGACTCAGCGTGTGGTTGGCAACTGAAGCCACGGGAGTGACTGCGATAGGCCAGGGGAGCGTGAGTCTCTCGGCTGCCGAGAACACAGATGACACATCTTCTCACATTCGTTTTTTATTTCCCTTAAGCGCCTGTCGTCATCACACAAAACGCCCTACGTCGACGCTGCCAAATACTGCTTTTTATTCCTCACAGCTCCTCCCGTCTTTCCGAGACTGCGGACAGAGGGAGCTCAACGCCATTCCCTGACGGGGCTGGCCCTCGCCGCGGCGACGTCACGGAAGAGGCGGGATACGGAGGCGGCCGCGGCGCAGGCTGCAAGACTGACCCCCGGCTGCGCGGTCCCACCCCGGGCGGTCCGCTCCGTTCCCGTTGGTCCCCGCAGCCGCCGTCTTAGGCCAGCTGGAGCAGGCCGCGCTCGGCCAGCAGGCTCTGGGTGCGGTTGTAGACATCCTCCAGGGTGCCGGCGGCCCGGACCAGCGCGGCCCGCGCCTCCGCCTCGGTGGCTCCGGGACACGCCAGCTCCAGCAGGCGGCGGCGACCCGGGAAGGCGAGGAAGGCGAGGCGGGCGGTCTGACGGACCAGCCAGGGGTGATGCGGGCCCAGGGCCGCACGGTAGGCGTCGCTGCACTGCACGCCCGCGTCAGGGCCTCCCAGCGTGCCGGTCGCCACCCGGTGGAGGCAGAGCTGGGACCAGCGCAGCGCGCGGTGCAGCAGGAGCAGCGTGCGAGAGCCCGAGCTCCGGGCCGGGTCCCGGGGAGCCGCTCCCGGCTGCTCCAGCAGTCCCGCCCTCTGCTCCCAGGCCGCCATGGCCGCCAGCGACCAGTAGTGCTCCGCGTCCGGGCCGTGCACCCGAGCCTCCAGGGCTGTCACCTTGGTGAAGGCCTCCCTAGTGGCGAAGGCGAAGACGGAGCCGAGGGGAGTCAGGAACCTGCAGGCGAGACGATTTGAGAGAATGGCGATGGAGCCGCCAAGGAGGCGGGGACCGGCTGGGGGGCGGGAGGCCACTCACTCGACGAGTGCCCTCCATCCCGCCAGGTACGGCGACAGCCCCACATCCCCTTCGGGTTTCAGATTGGCGTGGAACGGCCTCATCATGCGGCCCAGCATCCCCCGAGGGCCCACACACGGAGGCTGTTTCCTCTCCGGGGCCTCCAGGGGTCCCGACTCCTGCCGGACCTGGTCGGGAGACACGATGGGAAGAGGTGGGAGCAGATTCCGCCCTGAAGAAATTGTTCCGAAGGTTTAGCTGGTGGCTCTTCTGCTGTGCGCTCAGCTTCGGATGGGATAGGGGAGACCAGGGGGAGGACCCGCCCTTTGCCGGACCCTCAGCCTGGCTCCACGTCCCCCTGTTCTGGTCCCTCCTGGAGCGCCCGCGCCCAACCCTGCGCCTAGCGTACCTGGAAGGGCGCAGTTCCCCCTGGAACGCAGGGCTGTGCCCTGGGTCCGCAGCACGAGCGGGTGCCTGGGGAGAGGAGAAGCGGAGCGGTGAGGGCTCGAGAAAGAGGCTTCAGTTGTGAGGGCCTGGACTCCGGGCTTCCTCCCGGAGCAGGTGAGGGAAGGGGCAGCTCACCTAGGCTCCGAGCACTGAGATAAAGCAGCAGCAGCGCGAAGATAGCGAGAGGAATTGAGTGGCTGAACCAGTGCCGCAGGGCTGGGGGCCGCACCGCCACTCCCATGCCTGCTGCTGGGACCGCCGCCCCCTCACCAGCGCCTAGCCAGTCCGTGTCCCTCCGCCTCCAGGAGGGGACAGAAGCCCGTGGTGCCCTGAGGCGCAAAGGGTTAATAATTAACCTACTAAGGCCCCTTCCCCTGTGCTCTTCGCCCCAAAGGGCAGCTACCCTGGGTGCGAGGAACCGGGTGAAGGGAATTTGGGGGATTCGACAGCCGTGACAGATCAGTGCATTTCCCTTTCCTGTAGGGCCAGCTGTAGTAAGAGGCACTCTGAGTATTGAGAAGAGAGGCAGGGGCCAGAACAGCTCCCCTGCTGAGCAGTGGTGTGGGCCCTAAATTCACTCTGGGCTTGGGTTCCCTCCACTGTAAATTGAGGATAATAATAGGTACTTTGCAAGCCTCATGTGAGGATTAAACGATAAAGTATGTGAAAACACTAAATGGAAAAGCTGACCACAATTGCCCTATAAATCTTATTAAGTTCAAGCATTGCACGCCTCTGGGATCCAGGGAACACTCGCTTCTTTCTCTCTCTTTTTTTTGAGACAAAGTCTCGCTCTGTCGCCCAGGCTGGAAAGTGCCGGCTAATTTTTATATTTTTAGTAGAGACAGGGTTTCACCATACTGGCCAGGCTGGTCTCGAACTCCTGACCTTGTGATCCGCCCGACTCGGCCTCCCAAAGTGCTGGGATTACAGGCGTAAGCCATCGCGCCCAGCCGGGAACACCCACTTCTAAATTCTCTTATCCCCAGGGGACTTTGTCTTGACCTGGATACATGACCTCTTGCAATCATATACATACGTCAGGCTTTATCCTTTTGCATTTTTGTGGTTTAATTTTTTTTTTTTTTTTTGAGACGGAGTCTCGCTCTGTCGCCCAGGCTGGAGTGCAGTGGCGTGATCTCGGCTCACTGCAAGCTCCGCCTCCCGGGTTCACGCCATTCTCCTGCCTCAGCCTCTCCGAGTAGCTGGGACTACAGGCGCCCGCCACCACGCCCGGCTAATTTTTTTTTTGTATTTTTAGTAGAGACGGGGTTTCACCGTGGTCTCGATCTCCTGACCTCGTGATCCGCCCGCCTCGGCCTCCCAAAGTGCTGGGATTACAAGCGTGAGCCACCGCGCCCGGTCTGTGGTTTAATTTTCAAAACTCCAGATTGGCTCTTCAATCATTCATTGCACCCACTTTTATTAAGTACTTCCGCACGTACTAGGCTTGGAGAATACAAAAGTGCCTTCCCAGAGCTCAAGGTCCACTGGGGGAGAATTTATCCTCTGTCTCCCCCACTGGAATATGAGCTCTGATGACAGGGGCCTTGTTATTCTTGCTTACAGCACGTGGAATATTGCTTAAGCCAAAACATATTATTGCTAAATAGGTATTGAATAAACAAAGGAGTGTGTATGAGGGGCAGATAAATCAGGGGTTGTGGCCCCTAACAAATTTAACCAGGCATTTTTAGGCCAGGCGCGGTGGCTCACGCCTGTAATACCAGCACTTTGGGAGGCCGAGGTGGGCGGATCACCTGAGGTCAGCCTGGCTAACATGGCAACACCCCGTCTGTACTAAAAATACACAAATTAGCGGGGCGTGGTGGCAAACGCCTGTAATCCCAGCTACTTGGGAGGTTGAGGGAAGAGAATCGCTTGAACCCCGGAGGCAGAGGTTGCAGTGAGCCGAGATGCCGTCACTGCACTCCAACCTGGGCAACAGAGTGAGACTTAGTCTCAAAACAAACAAACAAACAAAAAACATACTTAGCCAGGTTTTCTCGCTTTTTGTTTTGCAAATTAGGAGTCCATCTGGTGGTCACAGGGGGAAAGGCATTCCAGGAAAGGATATAAGGATACAGAATGCAATGGAGGAAACAGCATGATGTTTTCTTAGGGGTTCTTAGTCTCCTGTCCCCAAACTTCTTAGAATTATTCCTGTTGGACCGGGCGCGGTGGCTTACGCCTGTAATCCCAGCACTTTGGGAGGCCGAGGCAGGCGGATCACAAGGTCAAGAGATAGAGACCATCCTGGCCAACATGGTGAAACCCCGTCTTTACTAAAAATACAAAAATTAGCTGGGTGGCGTCTTGGCGCGTGCCTGTAGTCCCAGCTACTCAGGAGGCTGAGGCAGGAGAATCGCTTGAACCCAGGAGGTGGAGGTAGCAGTGAGCCGAGATCGCGCCACTGCGATGCTGCCACTGGGCGACAGAGGGAGACTTTGACTGAAAAATAAAATAAAATAAAATAAAATAAAATAAAAAAGAATTATTTTTGTTTGTGTATATCTTCTTCTAAGGTAGGGAGGAGTGTCCCGAATTCTCAAGGTGTTAGGGCCCTGATCTCTCAGAAGACCTCTCAGAGGAGGAGGAGACTTCTGAGCTGACAGTTCGAGGATTCGTGTCCTATCCTCACTCTGATGTCCCCTCACATCCTGGAGGTCTCTGGGTTGCTCTTGCCCCATCCTGTCACTGGTGGGACTCCCGGGAGGTCACTTCCATCCCTTGCCCTGGTCTCCGCTCTGTCTCCGCTCTCACTGCTGGAATGTTTCCCAGCTTGCTTGGCTATAAACCTAAGGCAAGTTGCTTGCCATTTTTGAGCCAGTTCCCTCATCTACAAAATAGGAAGGATAATTCTCACCTCCTAAAAATTGTTGTGAGGGTTAAATAAAATACTGCAAAGCACTAACCATAATTCGTAGCCTATAGTAAATATTCAGTAGGTGATGGTTATTTTAATTCGCCCTCTCTCACTGCCCCTCCTCCCCTAGCTCTGGGAGCCTCTGCCTCCGGGAGCAGGAAATAGGGTTCTGGGAGTGGATTAGTTTTGGGTTTCACTTAATCTGGGAGGCCCTTCCGCAATCGGAGCCCTCACAGGGGCCAAACTGATATAAATCTGCTTAGGAGGCCTGATTCACAGACGCTGCAGGATGGAGCGGGGTGCAGGAGCCAAGCTGCTGCCGCTGCTGCTGCTTCTGCGGGCGACTCGTTTCACATGTGCACAGGCAGATGGCCGGAACGGCTACTTGGCGGTCATCGAAGTGACCAACGGGGGTCCCTGGGGCGACTGGGCCTGGCCTGAGATGTGTCCTGACGGGTTCTTCGCCAGCGGGTTCTCGCTCAAGGTTGGGGCTCAGGCGTAGGTCCTGGAGAGGGCGGAGATGCGTGGGACCATAAAGCCAAGGATGATAATTCCGTGGCTCGCCCTTGCTCCTCTCCTCGATACCCAGGTGGAGCCTCCCCAAGGCATTCCTGGAGACGACACTGCACTGAATGGGATCAGGCTGCACTGCGCGCGCGGGAACGTCCCAGGCAATACGCACGTGGTAGAGTCCCAGTCTGGAAGGTGGGGCACAGGGGTCGAGGATCCCTTGGGGTGATGGTATGTCCCTTACCCTCTATTACATACTCCGTCGCGACAGGCAGGCTGGCTCCTGCAGAGCTACGGGGCAGTATAGACCGGGGGGGCGAGGAGTGGATGGAAGACCCCCCCTCCGCTCCTCGGCGGAGGTCAGGGAGCACCCAGCCCATCAGGTCATATACACAGCACTTGGCTTGGAAAGTCTCAAGGGCTTGGTGAATGGTGGCGCCGGCAGAGGCAACGCATCTCCCTTTGCCTTGCAGCTGGGGCGAATGGAGTGAGCCGCTGTGGTGTCGCGGCGGCGCCTACCTAGTGGCTTTCTCGCTTCGCGTGGAGGCACCCACGACCCCCGGTGACAACACAGCAGCGAACAACATGCGCTTCCGCTGTTCAGACGGCGAGGAACTGCAGGGGCCTGGGCTGAGCTGGGGAGACTTTGGAGACTGGAGTGACCGTTGCCCCAAGGGCACGTGTGGCCTGCAGACCAAGATCCAGGGACCTAGAGGCCTCCGCGATGACACTGCGCTGAACGACGCGCGTTTATTCTGCTGCCGCAGTTGAAAGGCGCCGCCACCGCCGCTCTCTCCCGGGCCAGGAGGCTAGTCCCACCTCTTGCTATTAAAGCTTCTCTGAGTTGACTTTGGTCTCGCCTGTTAATTTAATTAATTAATTAATTTATTTATTTATTTGAGACGGAGTCTGGCTCTGTCCCCCGGGCTGGAGTGCAGTGGCGCGATCTCGGCTCACTGCAAGCTCCGCCTCCCGGGTTCACGCCATTCTCCTGCCTCAGCCTCCCGAGTAGCTGGGACTACAGGCACCCGCCACCACGCCTGGCTAATTTTTTTTGTATTTTTAGTAGAGACAGCGTTTCACCGTGTTAGCCAGGATGGTCTCGATCTCCTGACCTCATGATCCGCCCACCTCAGCCTCCCAAAGTGCTGGGATTACAGACGTGAGCCACCGCGCCCGGCTGGTCTCGCCTGTTTAAGGGATGGGGAACTGAGTCTCCTTTTCCCCTCCTAACCTAGCACTGGGCGAGGCATACATTTGGATTTGGTCTCAGGTATCCATGGTAGATTGCTGAAAAGTTATGGACTGGAGAAAAACGCACTTAAACACATAATTTTCAGACAAGTGATGGAAGTCTGGCTTTTTTTTTTTTTTTTTTTTTGGAGTCTCACTCTGTCGCTCAGGCTGGAGTGCAGTGGTATGATCTTGGCTCCTTGTGCAACTTCCACCTCCTGGGTTCAAGTGATTCTTCTGCCTCAGCCTCCTGAGTAGCTGGGACTATAGGTACCCACCACCATGCCCGGCTAAATTTTGTATTTTTAGTAGAGATGGGGTTTCCCCATGTTGGCCAAACTAGTCTCAAACTCCTGACCTCAAGTCATCCACTGGCTTCAGCCTTCCAAAGTGTTGGGATTACAGGCTTGCACCGTCATGCCGGGCCAGGAAGTCTGGCTTTCTGAGAGAGTCTGCAGACACCCTGCCCCCATTAGGTGCCTAGGTTGTCTCCTTTCTGAACCAGTGACCTAAGATTAAGAAAATTCTACCAAATTATGGCCAGATGTGGTGGCTCACAGCTGTAATCTCAGCACTCTGGGAGGCTGAGGTGGGTGGATTGTTTAAGCTCAGGAGTTGGAGACCAGCCTGGGCAACATGGTGAAATCCCCTCTCTACAAAAAGTACAAAAATTAGCAGGGGTATGGTGGTGTGCGCCTGTAGTCCCAGCTACTCAGGAGGCAGAGGCAGGAGGATCGCTTTAGCCCAGGAGGTGGAGGCTGCAATGAGCCGAGATCGTGCCACTGCACTCCAGCCTGAGTGACAAAGTGAGACCCTGTCTCAAAAAAAAAACAAAAAAAATTCTACCAAATTAGAAGGTGACAAGGCCACAATGGCTTTACAGTTCCATTTTCTAGAGCTTAAGAGGTTACAGTGTCTTTTCTATAGTTTTCATTATTTTCTCCTACAAAACTGATCCCTGTTGAGGATCTTTGTCCTTGCTGTTCTCTCTGCCTATAATCCCCCAAATATCCAGATGGTTAGCAAGCTCTCCTGATCTTAGCTCAAATTTCATTTTCTCAAATTTTCCCTGTCATAAAAGAGAGTCTCTCCATAAGTCAATACCAATCCCATTACCAATGCTTTTAAAAAGTGCTTATTGGCCGCACACGGTGGCTCATGCCTGTAATCCCAATACTTTGGGAGGCTGAAGTGGGAGGATTACTTTTGCTCAGGAGTTCGAGACCAGCCTGGGCAACATGGCAAAACCTCGTCTCTACAAAAAATACAAAAAAATTAGCAAGGCAGGGTGGCATATGCCTATGGTCCTAGCTACTTGGGAGGCTGAGACGGAAGGATTGCTTGAGTCCAGGAGGTGGAGGATGCAGTGAGCTGAGATCGTGCCACTGCTTTCCAGCCTGAGTGACAGTGAGACCCTGTCAAAAAACAAAACAAAACAAAACAAAACAAAAAAGGTGCTTATTATCTATTGAAATAATTTTTTGCTTCTTTTAAAAATTGCCTATCTTCCACCCTTGGAATGCCAAGTTCTTTGAGAGAATAAAACTTGTCTGTCTTGTTTACCATCGTTATTTCCAGCACAACCAAATAGCTCAGTATCTATTTGTTAAGAAAGTACAAGCGGGGTGCAGGGGCCCCAAAGGCCAGATGTATCTGTAGCCTCTTGCACACTCCTCCTTACAGAAGGCACAATCTGAGACAGAGAAGAGAGCTCAAACCAGTTTATTCTAGCGAGCAATGGAGTGAGCGAGCCAGGCAGGCGTCCAGGAAGGAGCAGGTGTAACCCGGAGGTCAGTGGAGCCTCAGTGAGGGGTGTCCTGCAAAAAAGAGAAGGTGAGAACGCAGCCAGGACCAGGCAGGTTCCCTCTACAACTCCACTGCACGCCATTTCACCTGTTTTTTCCTGCAGTCGCCACAGAAGACACCAATGGTCGCGTTCACCAGCTGGATCCCACACAGTACCATCTCCAGGCAGGAGGCGGCCACCAGCAGCGAGAAGAGCGTCACATTCCAGGGGACCACGCCAGGGGGTGCCTCGCACCGATCCCACAGAGTGCGGTTGAGCAAGTAAGCTCCCCTGGGGGAGGGGTAAGGTCACGTGGGAGAAGGCAGGCTGCATGTGCGCCACCCCCGCCCCCAAGAATACGTCCCAGGGGATTTGCAAAGGCCCAGGTAGCCCACGTGGAGGCAGTCGAGTCCTGCCCAGGTGTCCCAGTCCACGGGGGAAGGGCGGGAGGGAAGAGGCAGAGAATGGAGGACACGAATACAGGCAAAACCTTACGCCGTGTCTTCGAAGTGGTAGCCCCACTTGCCGTTCATTAAGCATCTGGGTCCATTTCGGAGCCCAGCTCCAGACACCGAGAGGCAGTAGATGGCACCAAGCACCCCGAACGCCGAGGAGAAGACCGAGCGCAGCATCTGGTTATGGTGTGGAAGGGGAGGTAAGGCCCAATCTCCCCACCTGTGGGTGACGACGCTCAGCGCCAGCACCCACGCATTATCGAAATCTGCTCCAGTTGGGTTGTTAAAATGTATTTTTTTAATGCCGGGCGCGGTGGCTCACGCCTGTAATCCCAGAACTTTGGGAGGCTGAGCCAGGCGGATCTCCTGAGGTCGAGAGTTCAAGACCAGCCTGGCCAACATGGAGAAACCTTGTCTTTACTGAAAATACAAAAATTAGCCGGGCGTGGTGGCACATGCCCGAGGCTGAGGCAGGAGAATAGCTTGAACACGGGAGGCGGAGGTTGCAGTGAGCCGAGATCGCGCCACTGCACTCCAGCCTGGGCGACAGAGCGAGACTCCGTCTCAAAAAAAAAAAAAAATAGAAATTCGGACTTGGTTTCTGCACCTGTCCTCGAAGAACCACAGCACCCTCTATAGAATTCCTAGCTACACAAGCTCCTCTGCAGACTCCCAGGCTCCACCCCACCTCTCCCTGGCACCCACAAATCTCAGATCTCAATGATCCTGAGGGGTAGGCGGGTGAGCGGGAGAGGGGGGACCTACAACCCCAGTGAACCTCGGTGGCCGCTGGCTTTCGGGTTAGCCTAACTGCAAGCCCGGGGTTTGAAGGGAAATTTATTTTAAACCTGACTCGAGGCTGGGCACGATGTCTCACACCTGTAATCCCAGCACTTTGGGAGGCCAAGGGGGGCAGATCGCCTCAGGCCAGGAGTTTCAGACCAGTCTGGCCAACAGTGAAACCCCGTCTCTACTAAAAATATAAAAATTAGCTGGGTGTGGTGGCAGGCGCCTGTAATCCCAGCTACTCGGGAGGCTGGAAGAACAAGAATGGCTTGAACTAGGGAGGCAGAAACTGCAGTGAGCCAAGATCGTGCCACTGCACTCCAGCCTGGGTGAGAGACCAAGACTCTGTCTAAAATAAATAAATAAATATAAAATAAAATAAAAATACATTTTTTTGAGGCGGAGTTTTGCTCTTGTTGCCCAGGCTGGAATGCAATGGCACGATCTTGGCTCACCACAATCTCCTGTCTCAGCCTCCCGAGTAGCTGGGATTACAGGCGTCTGCCACCACACCTGGCTAATTTCTGTATCTTTTCTTTTCTTTTCTTTTTTTTTTTTTGAGACAGAGTTTCACTCTTGTTGCCCAGGCTGGAGTATAATGGTGTGATCTCGGCCCACTGCAACCTCTGCCTCCCAGGTTCAAGTGATTTTCCTGCCTCAGCCTCCTGAGTAGCTGGGATTATAGGCGCCCGCCACCACTCCTGGCTAATTTCTGTATCTTTTCTCTCCTTTTTTTTTTTAAATCACTGCTTACTGCAGCCTTGACCTCCTGGGCTCAAGCGGCCCTCCCACCTCAGCCTCCCGAGTAGCCGAGATTGCAGGTGCTCGCCACCACGCCTGGCTAATTTTTGTGTTGTTAGTAGAGATAGGGATCTCACCATGTTTCCTAGGCTGGTCTAGAACTCCTGGCTCAAGCCATACTCCCACCTCAGCCTGCTGAAATGTTGGGATTACAGGCATGAGACACCACCCCCAGCCCTGAATTCCTTCTTAATCTGGATCTTACCCTGCAGCGGTTTCCACAGCACCCAGCACCACAGCAGCCCTTGCCCCCTGCCCGAACGGCTGCAATTCCTGGACACAGTACCTGTGGGACGAGAGTCATTGTTATAGCATGTGCCCCCAGATCCTCTAGGCCTGACTTGCATCAGTGCCTACCTCCTTCAGGAAGCTGCCTGTGATGCCTTTAGCCCTTTGGACTGTAGAAGACCTTATCTCTACTTCTCCTGGAGCTGCTGGGCTTCACCTTACTTTAGCCTTATTTACGTGCCTACCTTATCTCTGTCCAGATTGTGGCCTCTGGAGGGTAGGGCCCAATATCATTATTTTCCCCAATCTTGGCACATAGTAGGTGCCCTACTGAATGGAAATCAGGGAGACTACTTCACATGCTATGAATTGATTCATCTCTCAGGGTCTCAGTTTTGCCTGTGTAAAATGGGTCTGGAAGATCTACCTCACAGGTCTGTTCTCAGGATTTAATGGGAGAACAAGCTGACTAAGTGTTAAGACTGGCTCAGAGGTCGGGCGCGGTGGTTCAAGCCTGAAATCCCAACACGTTGAGAGGCCGAGGCGGGTGGATTACCAGAGGTCGGGAGTTCGAGACCAGCCTGACCAACAAGGAGAAACCCTATCTCTGCTAAAAATACAAAATTAGCCGGATGTGGTGGCACATGCCTATAATCCCAGCTACTCGGGAGGCTGAGGCAGGAGAATTACTTGAACCTGGGAGGTGGAGGTTGTGGTGAGCTGAGATCATGCCATTGTATTCCAACCTGGGCAATAAGAGTGAAACTCCACTTCAAAAAAACAAACAAACAAACAAAAAAACTAGCTCAGAGTAACTCAATATTTATAAGTTCCCTCAGCAGCAGGAAGGGATAGTGGTGTTGGAGTGTCTGGTGAATTGGGATTACGGCAGAGTGTGGAAGAGTGCTAGTGGATGGTATGATGTGGAGTGTAGCATTTTTCCAAGATTCAACCCTTGGTCTTTTTTTATCCCTGTGGCTTTCCTAACAATGCCCAACCCCTTTCAGGGAATCAGCTCTTCACTCTGCCAGAAGTTGCCTCCAAAACTGATGCCTCCAGATCCTATCTATGTTCACTTGAATGTCTTGGTTTTAGCTCAAATTCAACCAGCCTCACGCTCATCTCACAATATTCCTCAAATTCATCTCCCTTTGACTTTCTTGTCTCCATCAGTGGAAAAAATAACATCTACTAGGTCACCCAGGCTGGAAATCTTTAATTTTGCATCCAGAAAGACATCAAATTTTCTCAACTTTTCCTTAAGTGGCTCCTGAATCTGTGAGTTCTTCCCCACATTGAATCCCTAATCATCTCCCATGAGGATGTTCTCAGCCTCCCTACTACACTCCCATAGCGCTTGCCCCATGCCACCCTACACTCTATCCTCTATCAGATTAAACATAGCTTCTTTCTTTCTTTCTTTCTTTCTTTCTTTCTTTCTTTCTTTCTTTCTTTCTGTCTGTCTTTCTTCCTTCCTTCCTTCCTTCTTTCTTTCCTTTCTTTCCTTCTTTCTTTCTTTTTGAAACAGGGTCTCACTCTGCCACCCAGGCTGGAATGCAGTGGCTTGATCATGGCTGCCTTTAGCCTTGACCTCCTGGGCTCAAGTGATCTTCCTGCCTCAGCCTCCTGAGTAGCTGGTATCACAGGCACGCGCCATCATACCCAGCTAATTAAAAAAAAAATTTGTAGACATGGGGTCTTGCTATTTGCTCAGGCTGGTCTTGAACTCCTGGGCTCCTCCTGCCCTGGCCTCCCAAATTGCTGGGATTACAGGTGTAGGTCACTGCACCTGGCCTAAACATAGCTTTCAACTGGTCTTTTCTCTGCTCAAATCCTTTAGGGTCTCTTCACAGAGAAGCCTGTCAAGACTGAACTCTTTTTTTTTTTTTTTGAGACGGAGTCTCACTCTGTCACCAGGCTGGAGTGCAGTGGTGTGATCTCGGCTCAATGCAACCTCCACCTCCCAGGTTCAAGCGATTCTCCTGCCTCAGCCTCCTGAGTAGCTGGGACTACATGCACATGCCACCACGCCGGGCTAATTTTTTGTATTTTAGTAGAGACGGGGTTTCACCATGTTGGCCAGGATGGTCTCGATCTCCTGACCTCGTGATCCACCCACCTTGGCCTCCCAAAGTGCTGGGATTACAGGCGTGAGCCACCGTGCCCGGCCAAGACTTGTAACTTGAATGCCTAACTCTTGTGAGGCATTCGAGTCTCCTCATCTGGCTCCGTTATCTTTATCTTTGTTGCACCAGGTCAGGTTCTTTGCCTGTCTCCTATCTCTGGAATTCCACAGCTGTCTTGCTTTTTGCTTTCATGTATGCGTGTGTTTGCTTTTTGAGACAGGATCTTACTCTGTCACCCAGGCTGGAATACAGTGGTGCAGTCATGGCTCCCTGCATCCTCAGCCTCCTGGGCTCAAATGATCTTCTCACCTCGGCCTCCCGAGTAGCGGGGTCTACAGGTGCGCAACAACATGCCTGGCTAATTTTTTTGTAGAGTTGATGTCTTACTATGCTTCCTAGCTGGTCTCGAACTCCTGGGCTCAAGCAATCCTCCTGCTTCATCCTCCCAAATTGCTGGGATTACAGGCATGAGCCACTGTGCCTGGCTCCTCATGTGTCTTATCTGGCACATACCACCCAAGGCAGCATTTTGTGCTTCTCCAGGGAAACGGCTGAGAGTTTCAGTTCTATTATATCATCCCCAGCAACCTCAGAGAAACACCTGCTCTCTCCTCTTCCTGTCTCACGGCAGGGCCAGGACTCATGCTGACACCTTTGCTTAGCCTCCCTGGTTAGGTCACTTACTGGAGGCTTGTGGATCCAAACACACCTAGAATTGCCTTTTGGATTTACCAATTTTGAATGATCTACTTGGCTGAGGTTTTTGCTTTTGTTTGAGAGAGGGTCTCACATTGTTGCCCAGACTGGAGTGCAGTGGCATGATCATGGCTCACTGCAGCCTCGACCTCCTGGGCTCAAGTGATCCTCCCACTTTAGCCTCAGAGTAGCTGGGATTACAGGCTTGTACCACCACACTCAGCTAAATTTTTCTCTTTTTGAGACGAAGTTTTGCTCTTGTTGCCCAGGCTGGAGTGCAATGGCGCGATCTTGGCTCGCTGTAACCTCTGCCTCCCGTGTTCAGGTGATTCTCCTGCCTCAGCCTCCTGAGTAGCTGGGATTACAGGCATCCACCACCACGCCCTGCTAACTTTGTATTTTTAGTAGAGACAAGGTTTCTCCATGTTGGTCAGGCTGGTCTCAAACTCCCGACCTCAGGTGATGAGCCTGCTTTGGCCTCCCAAAGTTCTGGGATTACAGGCGTGAGCCACTGCACCTGGCCAGACCCAGAGATAGAGTCTCACTATGTTGCCCAGGCTGGTCTTGAATGCCAGGACTCAAGCAATTCTCCTGCCTCCACCTCCCAAAGTGCTGGGATTTTACAGGCATGGGCCACCACACCTGGCCCTATTTGAGATTTTTACTCTTTTGATTAAAGTGTTTGCTTCTCTTTGTAGTATGTGCTTCTGTCTCATTCTTCACCATCTTTTTGTCTTAGTGAAAAGAAAAGTGTCATCATAAATGAAGAAGAAAACACTGTGTTTACAGCCTGAATCGGCTCATATTTCTCCATCTCCATAGCCAGTGGCCTAGTCCAAGCCACTCTCATCTCTCCTGGATGTCTTCTGTGACCTCAGTTTGGTCTTTTCTTTTTTTCTTTTTTTTTTTTTTTGAGATGGAGTCTCGCTCTGTCACCCAGGCTGGAGTGCAGTGGCATGATCTCGGCTCACTGCAACCTCTGCCTCCCGGGTTCAGGTGATTCTCCTGCCTCAGCCTTCCGAGTGGCTGGGATTACAGGCATGCACCACCACGCCCTGCTAACTTTGTATTTTTGGTAGAGAAAGGGTTTCGCCATGTTGGTCAGGCTGGTCTCGAACTCCTGACCTTATGATCCGCCGGCCTCAGCCTCCAAAAGTGCTGGGATTACAGGCGTGAGGCCCCGCGCCCAGCTCAGTTTGGTCTTTTTCTGTATCTATTGCAGAACTTCTACTACCCGTTCTCCACACAGTGGTCAAAGGAGTCTTCCTCATTCCAGGGGTGTGTGGAGCAACCAGACCTCTCACACTGCCAATGGGAATGAAATTGGCATAAGAACTACAGAAAACTGGCAATATCTATTAGCACTGAATATTTGCGTGTCTTAAGAATCAGCAGTTTTACTGCTAGGTTTTTATCCAATAGAAATGCACACGTATTTGTACCTAAATACATCTACAAGAATGTTTATAGCAGCATTATTTGCAAAAAAACCAAACTGGGAACGATCCAAATCTCCTTCAACAGTAGAATGGGCCGGGCACAGTGGCTTATGCCTGTAATCCCAGTACTCTGGGAGGCCGAGACAGGCGGATCATCTAAGTTTGGGAGTTCAAAACCAGCGTGATCAACATCGCGAAACCCCGTCTCTACTAAAAATACAAAAATTAACCGGGCACGGTGGCACATGCCTGTAATCCCAGCTACTCAGGAGCCTGAGGCAGGAGAATCATGTGAACCTGGGAGGCAGAGGTTGCAGTGAGCCGAGATGGCACCATTGTACTCCAGCCTGGGTGACAGAGCGAGACTCTGTTTCAAAAAAAACAAAAAAGCAAAAAAGCAAAAAAAAAAAAAAAAAAGAAAAGAAAACAGTAGAATGTATAAATGAGGTATAGTCACATAATAGAATGTATAAGAAAAAAAGAAAACTACAGCTACACCTAATAATATGGGTGGCTCTCACAAACGTAATATGGAGCTAAAGAAGCCGGACACAGGCCGGGAGCAGTGGCTCACGCTTGTAATCCCAACACTTGGGGAGGCCGAGGCTGGTGGATCACCTGACGTCGGGAGTTGGCGACCGGCCTGACCAATATGGCGAAACCCCGTCTCTACTAAAAATACAAAAATTAGCCAAGCATGGTGGTGCATGCCTGTAATCCCAGCTACTCTGGAGGCTGAGGCATGAGAATCATTTGAACCTGGGAGGCGGAGGTTGCGGTGAGCCGAGATAGCGCCACTGCACTCCAACCTGGGCGACAGAGCGAGACTCCATCTCAAAAAAAAAAAAAAAGTCCTTCAACAGTTTTCTGTTGTACTTATAATAATAAAATTCAGATGACTCCACTGTGGCTTTTCAGGGTGTTCCAGGCCTAGCCTCTGCCCTCCTCAGACCCCATCTCATTACATCTCACCTCACCGGCCACCTGTCTGATCCTCAGAAGTGTGGAGCTTGTTCCCACCTTAGGCTTTGTACTTCCGCCCCCAGTGTCTGCAACACTCACACCTTCTTCTTGTCATTTGGGTCTCAGTTCAGACACCACCTCATAGAGCCCTTCCCTGAAAATCCTATAAAAAGTGGCATCTGCTTTGCCTAGGGGCTCTTCATGCCAGCACCATTTCATTTTATTTTTATTTTTTACTTTTGAGACAGAGTTTCACTCTTGTTGCCCAGGCTAGAGTATAATAGTGCAATCTTGGTTCACTGCAACCTCCGCCTCTCGGGTTCAAGCAATTCTCCTGCCTCAGCTTCCTGAGTAGCTGGGATTACAGGCATGCGCCATCATGCCTGGATAATTTTTGTATTTTTAGTAGAGACGGGGTTTCTGCATGTTGGTCAGGCTGGTCGTGAACTCCTGACCTCAGGTGATCGCCCGCCTCAGCCTCCCAAAGTGCTGGGATTACAGTCATGAGCCACCGCACCCGGCCGATGGTACCTACTTCTATCTGAAATTGCCTTGCCTAGTTCTATACTTCATTCAATGACCTTTTTATTTTTTATTTTTTTGAGACAGGGTCTCGCTCTGTTGCCCAGGCTGGAGTGCAGTGGCGTGGTCATAGCTCACTGCAGTCTTTCATTTCTGGGCCCACACTAGGACTACAGGCATACTGCCATTCCGTGACTGTTAATTGGGTGTCTGTTAAGTGCAAGGTGCTGGTCTAGCACTGGGTACATAGCGTACAACAAAGCAGGCAGTGCTTGCTCTTGTGGGACTTCCAGCCTTTCTTCTGTGAGACTGGTGGCCTTACCAAAGGGAACACAAGCTTCAGGGAGAGCAGGAACCTGTCTGTGTCCCTGTGATATACAGCAGTGCTTATTTATTTATTTATCTATGAGATGGAGTCTTGCTCTGTCGCCCAGGCTGGAGCGCAACGGCGCAATCTCGGCTCACTGCAACCTCTGCCTCCTGGGTTCTCCTGCCTCAGTCTCCCGAGTAGCTGGGATTACAGGTGCCCGCCACTATGCCTGGCTAATTTTTGTATATTTCTTTAAGTAGAGATGGGGTTTCACCATGTTGGCCAGGCTGGTCTTGAACTCCTGACCTCAGGTGATTGACCCGCCTCGAACTCCCAAAGTGCTGGGATTACAGGCATGAGCCACCATGCCCAGCCGGGTGGTGCTTCTTGAGAGTGACTCTGGGCACAGAGGTGGAAGGAAGGCAGCTGTGAGTGCGTATTTGGGGAAGGCAGCCTCAGGGAGCTCTGCTGAAGCGAGCTGGTTAGATGGGGCAGAGGAGTGTGGGGAGACAGGGGTGATTTAGGTTGGAGAGGGAGCACCCCGTGACAATGGCTAAGTGTGTCAGCCTGAGAGGAGTGTGACTCTCAAAGAGAGTTGAGTTGAGAGCGATGGAGTAGAGTACAGTAGCCAAGAATCCATGCAGGAAGAGGGAGTAGAAGAAAAGATACCAGAGAGTACGAGGGGATTGTTGGTTAAAGGAGAGGTATCCTTTTTTAGCAAATAGAGGAGTGACCAGCGAGGTGTGACCAGCAAAAGGGACCAAGGGGAGCTCTCCCCTGGAGAATGTCGTTAGCCAACCACCCTGAGAAGTGGAGAACTGTGCTGGGTAGATCTTTTGTCTTTATCACATGAAGATATTAAACTAGGTTGACCATCCCAAAGTTTCCCTAAATGGGTGGAGAGTTGGAAGATGGGGGTTAGTAAATTGGGGAAATCTGTGTCTCCTTTTCCTCCACTTCTGACATATCCTAGTCTTGGCCAGGCGTGGTGGCTCACATCTATAATTCTAACACTTTGGGAGGCTGAGGCAGGAGGATCACTTGAACCCAGGAGTTTGAGACCAGTCTGGGCCACACAGGGATACTCCGTCTCTACAAAAAATGTTAGCTGGGGCGGTGGCTCACATCTGTAATCCCGGCACTTTGGGAGGCCCAGGCGGGCAGAACACTTGAGGTCAGGAGTTCGAGAACAGCCTGGCCAACATGGCGAAACCCCGTCTCTACTAAAAATGCAAAAATTAGCTGGGTGTGGTGGCACGTGACTGTAATCCCAGCTACTCAGGAGGATGAGGTAGGAGAATTGCTTAAACCCAGGAGACAGAGGTTGCAGTGAGTGGAGATGGTGCCACTGCACTCCAACTTGGGTGACAGAGCAAGACTCCGTCTCAAAAATAAATAAATAAATAAAATAAAATAAATAAAATATTTAAAAGTTAGCTGGGTGTGGTGATGCCCACCTGTGGTTCCAGCTACTCGGAGGCTGAGGTGGGAGGACTGCTTGGGCACAGGAGGTTGGGGCTACAGTGAGCCATGTTTGCACCACCACACTCCAGCCTGGGCAACAGAGAGAGACCCTGTCTCAAAAAAAAAAAAACCAAAACAAACAAACAAAAAAACCCACAAAAACCAACCCCCCCCCCACCCCGCCCCTGGCAAGGAAGCTTCTCATCTCCCGGAAGATGACTTGGGGGCATCCTCCCTGCCATACTGACCTAAGTTCTGAGTTTATCCTTAGCAGTCAGCACAGATTGGGCTTCCAGAAATGTGGGGTGAGAGTGAATGGACGTGGAGGCAGGGGAGGGTGACCAATCCGTGAGGGCAGTCCCTGGCTCTGAGTAATTTCGCTGCACCCCACCCTCATGCCTGTTATTATCCTGCCCTGATGACGTCTCTGACAACCAGCTGCTCCTTCTGCCTCAACCATTGTAGTGAGGTTTTCCCAGCATCTGCTCAACAGTGGGCACAGGGAGGACGGGCAGCACATGCTCCCTACCTGATAGGGTGGCTCTTTAGAGCAGTGAGGCTCTTGTCCTTTCTGTGCCCCTCAGACATTCAGCTTGGGACTCTGGGGCTCCTCCGGGACTGACTCCAGAGGGCTCCTAGCCCCCACCAAGCCATTGCCATCCTCTCCCAAGGAACCATCCTTATTCCTCTCTCCCTGTCCCTCCTGTTCAGAACCCCTTAGGTGGCACCCAGCCAGCTGGCCCGGGCTCCCCTGCCAGCCTTCTCACCATTAGGCCTCCACCGATGAAGCCGCCCATGAGCCAGACTTGCAAGCTGAGATGGTTGGTGTTGGTCCAGGAGGTCTCCCCATTAGGTACCAGCAGGAGGGCGTTGGCCACGATGCAGACCAGGCAGAGGGTAATGAGGGAGAGCCCCACACAGCGGGCACATTTTCCTGTACACATGGTGAGGTGTCAGGAGGGGCTGGTGGTGAGTGAAAGTAAGCCGGTAGTTCCCAGGTCCAGAGGAAAACAAGCCTGGGGCACAGAGCAAAGGTCAGACAGAGGCGTGGCAGAAACGGGCAGGATCAGAATGATAAGGGAGAGAGGCACAGGATGCGGGCCCTGAGGAGGCGGAGGCGGAGGAGCTGCAGCCCTGAGGTGAAGGGAGGATGTGGTGGTGGACAAGGTGGGAGCTATGGACACGCCACCCTGGGTTAGTGCCTTCCTGGTTTTTCTGCACAGCTCCACAGCCCCTCTGTTGGTTCCATACCTGCTTTGCAACTTAGCCAAGCCCCTTCATGTCTCTTAAGTCTCAGTTGCCTCATCTGTATAAAGTGATGCCACTTGTGTTCAGGCACGATGGCTCACACCTGTAATCCCAGCACTTTGGGAGGCCAGGAGGGTGGATCACCTGAGGTCAGGAGTTTGAGACCAGCCTGGCCAACAGGGTGAAACCTCGTCACTACTAAAAATACAAACATTATCTGGGCATGGTGGCGGGCACCTGTAATCGCAGCTATTCGGGAGGCTGAAGCAGGAGGATCACTTGAACCTGGAAGGTGGAGGTTGCAGTGAGCTAAGATCGTGCCATTGCACTCCCGCCTGGGTGACAAGAGTGAAACTCCGTCTCAATAACTAACTAACTAACTAACTAACTAACTAACTAACTAACTAACTAACTAACTAAGTGATGCCACTTGCCTTGTGGGCTACTTGTGAAGATTAAATGGGACAACCTGAGAAGTATTTTGTAAACTAGGAAGCACAGAGCAGGTGTGTGGTGGCCTCTTCATTTCTGCTAGCCTCACAGGTGGCGTTCTTCCCAGGGAGAAATTAAAGAGATGATTGTGGCTTATATTGTCCTTGCATTTCGTCTGCTTGGTATTTGATTATTGATGTCTCCTCCTCTTGAGGCCACTACCTGTCTCTCAGGGTGGGCTCGGGACCTAGGCCTCATTGATGAGAGCGTTCTGTCCCGCTAGCCCCGGTGTTTGATTTAGCAACAGCCATGCGATCTGAGCCAGCTCTGTGAGAATCAGCTTCTGCCTTTTTTCGTTGGCATTCTGAGGTCAAAGAAGTTCTGTTTTTGTTGGGGTGCTGCAGTTTCCTTGACAACTTCTTTTTTTTTTTTTTGAGACGGAGTCTCACTCTCCTGCCCAGGCTGGAGTGCAGTGGCGTGATCTTGGCTCACTAAAACCTCCGCCTCCTGGGTTCAAGAGATTCTCCTGCCGCAGCCTCCCAAGTAGCTGGGATTACAGGCTCCTGCCACCACACCCAGCTAATTTTTGTATTTTTAGTAGAGACGGGGGTTCACCATGTTGGCCAGGCTGGTCTCGAACTCCTCACCTCAAATGATCCACCTGCCTCAGCCTCCCAAAGTGCTCCCAAAGTGGGATTATAAGCGTGAGCCAAGCCACCCGGTCGACTTCTTTTTTTTAATTAAAAAAATTTTTTTGAGACCAGGGTCTCCCTTTGTTGCCCAGGCTGGTGTGTAGTGGATCATGGCTCCCTGCAGCCCTGACCATCTGGGCTCAAGTGATCCTCCCACCTCAGCCTCCCGAGTAGCTAGGACTATAGGTGTGTGCCACCACGCCTGGCTAATGGTTTTTGAGACGGAGTCTTGCTCTGTCGCCCAGGCTGGACTGCAGTGGTATGATCTCGGTTCACTGCAACCTCTGCCCCCTGGGTCTCAGAAGCAAACAGGAGAGTGAAGGCCCCCACAGAATGAACCCTAGTTCAAGTAGGATGTGGGAGTGCCATGAAGAGATGAGGGTAGCAGGAAGGGCTGCAGGGCTTCAGAGGGTATGCAATGAGGCTGTCACCTGGAAAGTGTCACTAGCCAGTGGCCGCTGATGCAGCCCCTCCCAGCAGCCCACTCAGACCACTACAGAAATGTGGAAAATGGAGAAAAGCCAGAATCTCTGCTATTTATAAGGCAGAGGAACTGGATTGAGAAAAATACATGGAGAATTTACCTCTTGAATCAGAGGATGCCTGAAAAAGAAAATACTTTGAACCTCCCCAACTATTTGTCTCTGGCTCGTAGGCAATTATGATAACTGATACATTTGGTTTTGCTTCTGTTGGCGTGTTTAATGCTTTAAAAAATATTTCCATATTGCTTCTGATGTTTTCTGTCCCTTTTCTTTTTTGTTTTTTGAGACAGAGTTTCGCTCTTGTTGCCCAGGCTGGAGTGCAATGGTGCGATCACGGCTCACTGCAACCTCCGCCTCCCAAGTTCAAGCAATTCTCCTGCCTCAGCCTCCTGAGTAGCTGGGATTATAGGCATGCGACACCACGCCCAGCTAATTTTGTATTTTTAGTAGAGACGGGGTTTCTCCATGTTGGCCAGGCTAGTCTCAAACTCCCCACCTCAGATGATCCCCGCCTCGGCCTCCCAAAGTGCTGGGATTACAGGCATGAGCCACTGCGCCCAGCCTCTGTCCCTTTCCTTTAAAGATTTTACATTATCCTTTTTTTTTTTTTTTTTGAGACAGGGTCTCTGTCACTCAGACTAGAGTGCCATGGTAAGATAATCATGGCTCCCTGCAGCCGTGACCTCCTAGCTCAAGCAGTCTCCCCACTCCAGCCTCCTTAGTAGCCAGGATTACAGGCCCACACCACCACACTCAACTAATTTAAAAAATTTCTTTTGGCTGGGCCCGGTGGCTCACTCCCGTAATCCCAGCACTTTGGGAGGCCAAGGTGGGCAGATCACGAGGTCAGGAGATCGAGACCATCCTGACTACCATGGTGAAACCCTGTCTGTACTAAAAATACAAAAAAAATTAGCCAGGTATGGTGGCATGCACCTGTAATCCCAGCTACTCAGGAGGCTGAGGCAGGAGCATCGCTTGAACCCGGGAGGTGGAGGTTGCAGTGAGCCGAGATCCCGCCATTGTGCTCCAGTATGGGCAACAGAGCAAGACTCCATCTCACAAAAAAAGGTCTGGGCACAGTGGCTCATGCCTGTAATCCCAGCACTTTGGGAGTCTGAGGCGGGCGGATCACCTGAGGTCAGGAATTCGAGACCAGCCTGACCAACATGGGGAAACCCCGTCTCTACTAAAAATACAAAAATTAGCCGGGCGTGGTGGCGGGTGCCTGTAATCTCAGCTACTTGGGAGGCTGAGGCAGGAGAATCGCTTGAACCTGGGAGGCAGAGATTGCAGTGAGCCAAGATCATGCTGTTGTGCTTCAGCCTGAGTGAGAGTGAGACTCTGTCTCAAAAAAAAAAAAAAAAAAAAAAAAAATTCAAGAAACTGGCTTCTCCTAAGAACAAGAATAGAGCTGGTGGAAGTGATACCACAGTTAAAACATCTGCACTAGGAGAAGACGTCACTGAGCGCAGATAGATCCACTCAGATCAGTGGGTTGAAAGTTATACTGAATCGCAGTGAAATGTTAAAAGTCAGCTGACCGTAGATTCATCCTGACAAAATATTTGAATTAAAGGATATATCTAGGCAGAATTTAAAAAGGCTACTTAGAGAGAAACAAAAGTTGGTGTGGCCAGAGTCCTCTCTGAAATACTGAATGTCAGAAGACAAAGGAGTAAGGTAGCTGTGTCAACCAAAAAAGGTAGAACTATCGTATGCATGTCTAAGTTGCGTTTTGTACGTTAAGGGCAACACAGTTGCATTTCTGGGAATGTTTGGATTTCAAAATAACACGGTGGCTCTTTTTTTTAGAGAAATTATGTTGACTCACCAAGAGATGAAGTAAAATAAAAACCCCAAAATGGGGAAGTCTTGACGTAAGTCTAAATAATTTTCATATATCTGGTTACAAAACTGGATGCACATTTTGGAAAAAAATATTTTTCTTCTCCTTTGTTTTGAGTCAGAGTCTTGCTCTGTCATGCAGGCTGGAGTGCAGTGACGTCATCTAGACTCTCTGCAACCTCAGCCTCCTGAGTTCAAGCGATTCTCCTGCCTTAGCCTCCCAAGTAGCTGGGATTACAAGCGTGGGCCACCACGCCTGGCTAATTTTTATATTTTTAGTAGAGACTATAAGTTTCACCATGTTGGCCAGGGTGGTCTTGAACTCCTGACCTCAAGTGATCCACCTGTCTCGGCCTCCCAAAGTGCTGGGATTACAGGTATGAGCCACCACAACCCAGCCAGAGCCATTGTGCCCAGCCTCATTTTTTTTTAAAGACAATGTCTCGCTTTGTGGTCCAGACTGGTGTGCAGTGGCATGATCTTGGCTCACTGCAACCTCTATCTCCTGGGTTCAAGTGATTGTCCTGCCTCAGCCTGCCAAGTAACTGGGACTACAGACGTTCACCACCCACCATGCATGTCTAATCTTTTTGTGTGTATGTGTATATATATATATATATTTTTTTTTAATTTTTATTTTTTATTTTTATTTTTATTTTTTTGAGACAGAGTTTTGCCCTTGTTGTCCAGGCTGGAGTGCAATGGCGCGATCTCAGCTCACCGCAACTTCCGTCTCCCGGGTTCAAGTGATTCTCCTGCCTCAGCCTCCCTAGTAGCTGGGATTACAGGCATGGGCCACCACGCCAGGCTAGTTTTGTATTTTTAGTAGAGATGAGGTTTCTGCATGTTGGTCAGGCTGGTCTCAAACTCCTGACCTCAGGTGATCCGCCCACCTCGGCCTCCTAAAGTGCTGGGATTACAGGCGTGAGCCACCGCGCCCGGCCATCTTTTTGTATTTTTTGTAGAAACAGGGTTTCATTTTGTTGCCCAAGTGGTCTTGAACTCCCGGGCTCAAGAAATCTGCACACATAGGCTTCCCAAAGTGTTGGGATTACAGGCGTGAGCCACTGCACCCAGCCCCGTAAAAATTTCTTTTAAAGTGGCTGGGCGCGGTGGCTCACGCCTGTAATCCCAGCACTTTGGGAGGCCAAGGTAGGCGGTTCACCTGAGGTCGAGAGTTTGAGACCAGCCTGACCCACATGGAGAAACCCCATCTCTACTAAAAATACAAAATTAGCCGGACTTGGTGGCGCATGCCTGTAATCCCAGCTACTTGGGAAGGCTGAGGCAGGAGAATCGCTTGAACCTGGGAGGTGGAGGTTGCGGTGAGCCGAGATCGTGCCATTGCACTCCAGCCTGGGCAAGAGCAAAACTCTGTCTCAAAAAAAAAATTTCTTTTAAAGGGCAACTGTATAATGTAAATTCTAAAAATGATATTAATACTATTGAATATGTCATTATTGCTTGCCATACTCTGGGTCCGTCGTAAGGAACTATACCAGGTAACAAAAAACCCAACTCTACTGCCACAAAAAGGGAATTTATGGGTTCAAGCAATCAAAACATCCAGTAGGACTGAAGTAGGACTAACTTCAGGTGCAGTTTGGTCCAGAAGTTCAGGATGTCATCAGTGTTCTTGTTTCTCTGCCATTCTCTCTGCTCTTCCTTTTTTGGCTTTGACTTCCTCCTTAAGTGGCATGCTCCTCCTGACAGCAGTGTTAGCTGCAACAGTTCCAGACCTTATGTCTTTACACCCTACCACCAGGAGGAAGAGAATCTCCTCCCATAGCTTTCCCGAGGAGAGAGGAAGTTTCTTTCCCATGTACCCCAGAAAATTTCTCCTTGGTGCGGACTGGGTTCTATGTCTATCCCTTACACGGATCACTGTGGCCAGAGGGTAGAACATGCTGTATTAGTCCGTTCTCACGCTGCTAATAAAGACATACCCGAGACTGGTACTTTATAAAGGAAAGAGGTTTAATTGACTCACAGTTTAGCATGGCTGGGGAGGCCTCAGGAAACTTACAATCATGGCAGAGGGGGAAGAAAACACGTCCTTCTTCACATGGGGGCGTTCCAGCACAGGGGGTGTTGTCAATTCCATCTAAGCCACCAGGCTGGGAAATTAAGGGCGGTATTAGGAAGGAGGAAAGACAGAGTGACTGATGGGGAGGCATCCAACAAATATCCTCTCCGGGGAATCTGTCTAAACTCTGTGGCTCCGTACTCACTGCCCATAGCTGAGTAGCACATGCTTGATCTAGTATGTGACAGAGAGTGAGTTAGTCCCAGTCTTCTGTTTTTATTGTAGTAGCAGACTTTGTAGTCTGCTGCTAAAAGCACATGGCTGCTCAGCTAAAGACTACATTTTCGGCCAAGCACGGTGGCTCATGCCTGTAATCCCAGCACTTTGGGAGGCTGAGGCGGGTGGATTACCTGAGGTCAGGAGTTTGAGACCAGCCTGGCCAACATGGTGAAACCCCGCCTCTACTAAAAATACAAAAATTAGCTGGGCGTGGTGGCTCACGTCTGTAATCCCAGCACTTTGGGAGGCCAAGGCAGGTGGATCACCTGAGGTTGGGAGTTTGAGACCAGTCTGACCAATATGGAGAAACCCCATCTCTATAAAAATACAAAATTAGCTGGGCGTAGTGGTGCATGCCTGTAATCCAAGCTACTCGGGAGGCTGAGTCAGGAGAATTGCTTGAACCTGGGAAGCGGAGGTTGCAATGAGCTGACATTGTGCCACTGCATGCACTCCAGCCTGGGTGACAGAGCGAGACCCCGTGTCAAAACAAACAAACAAACAAAAAACTATTTTTTCTAACTTCTTTTGCAGCTGTGGCCATGCGTTGTCACATAGTTATGGCTTATGGGAAGGAGTGTAAATGATTTGGTCAACTGTTTTGTGTGTGTGTGTGTGTGTGTGAGAATGCTGCTAGTTGATCTTACCTTACTGCATTGCTGGTTTTAAGGCATCATGCAGATGTTTTCTGTAAGTTCTATGAGATCCCCACAATAAAGTATTTAATTTAATTCATTTGTAATTTCAGCTTTTATTTTAGATTTGGGGATACATGTACAGATTGTCATAAGGGTATATTGTGTGATGCTGAGGTTTAGGAACAAGATTAATCCTGTCACCCAGGTACTGAACATAGAACCCAGTAGTTTTTTGGTTTTTTGTTTTTTTGAGACAGCGTCTCACTTTGTCACCCAGGCTGGAGTGCAGTGGCACGATCTTGGCTCACTGCAACCTCGGCCTCCTGGGTTCAAGCGATTCTCCTGCCTCAGCCTCCCGAGTAGCTGCAATTACAGGCACATGCCACCACACCTGACTAATTTTGGTATTTTTAGTAGAGATGGGGTTTCACCATGTTGACTAGGCTGGTCTCGAACTCCTGACCTCAGGTGATCCACCCACCTCAGCCTCCCAAAGTGCTGGGATTACAGGTGTGAAGCATCAGGCCCGGCAGCCTCGTTACTATTTTGTGAGCACAAAATAAACTTCTATTCTATTTGAGACACTGTTAATTTGGGTCTCCGTTTAAAGCAGTGGAAGTTACCAGAAATTTGTAAACTGTATCATAAGCTGAAAGTCCAGGCGGATTAGATTTGCTTTCTCTTAGGATATAAACTGGGAAAAATGGAAAATTTGCCAGTGGTTTCTGGACTTTAAATTGGTTATGAGAATACTGTGAGATTGAGTCAGTGACGTTTATTTCTTTTCTTTTTTTTTTTTTTTTTTTTTTTTTGAGACAGAGTCTCACTCCCAGGCTGGAGTGCGTGGCACAATCTGGGCTCACTGCAACCTCCACCTCCCGAATTCAAGTGATTCTCCTGCCTCAGCCTCCCGAGTAGCTGGGATTACAGGTGCGTATCACCAAGCCTGGCTAATTCTTTGTATTTTTAGTAGAGATGGGGTTTCATCGTGTTGGTCAGGCTGGTCTCAAACTCCTGACCTCAGGTGATCCATCCAACTCGGTCTCTCAAACTGTTGTGATTACAGGTGTGAGCCACCTGCTTGGCCTATTTCTTAAATATTTAGCATATTTCAAATTTTTTTTTTTATACAGAATCTTACTCTGTCACACAGGCTATAGTGCAGCAGTGGTGTAATCTTGGTTCACTGAAACCTTAGCCTCCTGAGTAGTTGGGACTACAGCCATGTGTCACCACACCTGGCTATGTTTTTGTATTTTTAGTAGAGATGGGGTTTCACCATGTTGGCCAGGCTGGTCTCGAACTTCTGGCCTCCAGTGATCTGCCCATCTCAGCCTCCCAAAGTGCTGGGATTACAGGTGTGAGCCACTGCACCTGGTCAATCAATTCTAAGTCACACGTTTTTGCACATTTTATTGTTCCCCAAATTAGGATATATTGTACAATCCATGGTGTCATACAACATGGTAGGTTTTGCCTACATTTGTGAGAACCCAGTTGTAGCTGTTCATATTGTTATCACTGCAGCTGAGTTGTGAACCCTATTGGTATTACACTTCTTGAGTCGAATTGCTGTTTATAATGTCTTTAAATAACACACAGTACCATTTACATTAGCACTGTCCCAAATTAAATACTTACATATAAATCTAACAAAATACGTATAAGATCTACATGAAGAAAACTACAAAACTCTGATGAAAGACATCGAAGAAGATATAAATAAATGGAGAGAGTCCATGTTCATATATAGGAACACTCAACATTGTCAAGATGTCAGTTCTTTCCAATTTGATCTATATCTTCAACACAATCCTAATCAAAATGCCAGAACATCGTTTCATGGATATTTACAAACTGATTCTAAAGTTTGTTTGGAGGGGCAAAAGACCCAGAATAGCCAACACAATACTGAAAAAGAGCAAAGTTGGAAGATTGACATGACCCAACATCAAGACTTACTATAAAGCTCCAGTAGGGCTGGGCATGGTGGCTCATGCCTGTAATCCCAGTGCTTTGGGAGGGTGAAGCGGGAGGATTGCTTGAGGGCAGGAGTTGAAAGTTACAGTGAGCTGTGATCGTGCCACTGCACTCCAACCTGGGTGACAGAGCAAGACCCTGTCTCTAACAAAAACAAACAAAAGGCCGGGTGTGGTGGCTCACACCTGTAATCCCAGCACTTTGGGAGGCTGAGGTGGGTGGATCCCTTGAGCCCAAGAGTTCAAGACTAGCCTGGACAACATGGTGAAACCCCGTCACTATTTAAAAAAAAAAAAAAAAATAATAACAATAATTAATAATAATAATAATTTAAAAAACCAAAACCGCTGGGCGTTGTGGCTCACACCTTTAATCCCAGCACTTTGGGAGGCTGAGGCTGGCGGATCACCTGAGGTCAGGAGTTTGAGACCAGCCTCAACATGGAGAAACCCCGTCTCTACTAAAAATACAAAATTAGCTGGGCATGGTCGTGCATGCCTGTAATCCCAGCTACTTGGGAGGCTGGGGCAGGAGAATCGCTTGAACCTGGGAGGCGGAGTTTGTGGTGAGCTGAGATCTTGCCATTGCTCTCCAGCCTGGGCAACAAGAGTGAAAGAAACTCTGTCTCAAGGGAGAAAAAAAAAAAAAAAGTAAAAGGCTACAAGTATATGACTTTCTGGAAAAAAACAGAACTCTGAAGACAGTAAAAAAAAAAACAGAACTCTGAAGACAGTGGCAGCCAGGGGTTAGCAGGGAGGGGAGGGAGGAATAAACAGAGCACAGAGGATTTTTTTTTTTTTTTTTTTTTTGAGACAGAGTCTCGCTCTTTCACCCAGGCTGGAGTGCAGTGGTGCGATCTCGGCTCAATGCAGGCTCCGCCCCCCGGGGTTCACGCCATTCTCCTGCCTCAGCCTCCCGCGTAGCTGGAACTACAGGCGCCCGCCACCACGCCCAGGTAATTTTTTGTGTTTTTAGTAGAGACGGGGTTTCACCGTGTTAGCCAGGATGGTCTTGATCTCCTGACCTCGTGATCCGCCCGCCTCGGCCTCCCAAAGTGCTGGGATTACAGGCGTGAGCCACCGTGCCCGGCCGAGCACAGAGGATTTTAGGGCAGTGAAACTTCTTTGTATGATACTATAATGGTGCTTCATTATATATTTGTCTAAACCCATGGAACGTGCAACACGAAGAGCGAATCCTAATGTAAACTATGCTATGGACTTTGGCTGATAATGACGTGTCAATGTAGTTCACTGACTGGAACAAATCTATCACTCTGGTGCCGGATGTTGATAGTGGGGGAGGCTGTGCCTGTGTGGGGGTAGGAGTATAAAAAAACCCTGTACTTTCGGCCAGGCGCAGTGGCTCATGCCTGTAATCCCAGCATTTTGAGAGGCCGAGGCGGGCAGATCACTTCAGGTCAGGAGTTCAAGGCCAGCCTGGGCAACATGGTGAAACCCCATCTCTACTAAAACTACCAAAAAAAAAGAAGAAGAAAAGAAAACCCTGTGCTTTCTGCTCAATTTTGCTGTGAACCTAAAACTGCTTTTAAAAAATAAAGGCTATTCAGCTGGGTGGGGTGGCTCATGCCTGTAATCCCAGCACTTTGGGAGGCCAGGGCGGGCAGATCACTTGAGGTCAGGAGTTTGAGATCAGCCTGCACAACATGGTGAAACCTCATCTCTACTACAAATACAAAAATTAGCCAGGCATGGTGACGTACACCTGTAATCCCAGCTACTTGGGAGGTCAAGGCAGGAGAATCGCTTGAACCCAGAAGGCAGAGGTTGCAGTGAGCCGAGATCACACCACTGCACTCCAGCCTCGGTGACACAGCAAGCCTGTCTCTAAATAAATAAATAAATGCTATTAAGAAAAAAAATCTTCAAAAAGATAACATGCTTTAAAACAGAAATCAAAAGGAAATGATGTATTAAGCACAGAAACAAAGTAGTGGAGCGAAAATTTGTTAGTGAAGACACCAATTTTGTTGACACTATTTGGTAAAACAAGAATGTGTCACTAGCTTAGAAGAAAATCTCGGAGACAGTAGTGGAGCACTTTTTAAAGAAATTCCGCTTCTCCAATGCCCTCGACAGTACAGGGGACAGTAACACAGACATTCATAGAAAGTGATTCAGAAAAGTCAGACTTTAAAGATGTTTTTGGAATATTTTAACCATATTATTTTGTTTTTGTGTATGCACCAGAATTAGATTTTTTAATGGTCTGAAAGAGGCTTCAATTAGCATAAAATAAAAATTGAAGTGTTGGCCAGGCGCGGTGGCTCACGCTTGTAATCCCAGCACTTTGGGAGGCCGAGGCGGGCGGATCACGAGGTCAGGAGATCGAGACCATCCTGGCTAACATGGTGAAACCCCGTCTCTACTAAAAATACAAAAAATTAGCCGGGCATGGTGGCGGGCGCCTGTAGTCCCAGCTACTTGGAGAGGCTGAGGCAGGAGAATGGCGTGAACCCGGGAGGCGGAGCTTGCAGTGAGCCGAGATCGCGCCACTGCACTCCAGTCTGGGCGACAGAGCGAGACTCCGTCTCAAAAAAAAAAAAAAAAATTGAAGTGTTAAGAAAGCATTGTATCATGGTTTGGCCGGGCACTGCGGCTCACACCTGTAATCCCAGCACTTTGGGAGGCCGAGGCAGATGGATCACTTGAGGTCAGGAGTTTGAGACCAGCCTGGCCAACATGGTGAAATGTCATCTCTCCTAAAAATACAAAAATTAGCCGGGCATGGTGGTGCACGCCTATAGTCCCAGCTACTCGGGAGGCTGAGGCAGGAGGATCGCTTGAACCTAGGAGACAGAGGCTGTAGTGAGCCAAGATGATGCCACTGCACTCCAGCCTGGGCGACAGAGACAGACTCTATCTCAAAACAAACAAACAAACAAAGAAACAAACAAACAAAGCATGATGTATAACACTTGAAGGTATTTAACTCAGTGAAATGAAGGATCAAATACCCTCTGTGTAATGTGCCTAGTTGTGGACCCAGTGGATACAGCACTAAACTTGACAGATGACGTACCTCTTTGTAGTTTATATTATAGTTTGGGGAGACAGGCAGTAAACTAGAAATTAGAGGTTATGCTAAATTATATGAAGGAAATAGGGTGGTGTGGTAGAGAGCGACTGGGAGGCAGCTACTCAAGATTTGCTGGTCAGGGAATCAGAACTACCCTTAGACCTGGACAGGAGGGGCTCTTACTTGGCTGTCTGCTTAGTTCAGTACTTTTCAAACCGTAACTTCATACAGATTTCCTGAAGACGGTGTTAAAAGCAGATTCTGGGCCGGGCGCGGTGGCTCATGCCTATAATCCCAGCACTTTGGGAGGCCGAGGCGGGCGGATCACCTGAGGTCAGAAGTTTGGGACTAGCCTAGCCAACATGGTGTAACCTGTCTCTACTAAAAATACAAAAATTAGCCGGGCATGGTGGTGGGCGCCTGTAATCCCAGTTACTTAGGAGGCAGAAGCAGGAGAATCGCTTGAACCCACGAGGCAGAGGTTGCAGTGAGCCGAGATCGCGCCACCACACACTGCACTCCAGCCTGGGCAACAAGAGCGAAGCTCCGTCTCGAAAAAAAAAAAAAAGAAGAAGAAGAAGAAGCAGATTCTGATATTCAGTAGGTCTTGGGTGGGAAGAGATACTGAGCATCGCTAACAAGATCCCAGGCAATGCTGCCGCTGCTGTTCCCAGAGCCACACCACGAGTACCAGGATGCAGGAGACCCTGCGTATCACAAGTAGGGCAACATCCCCCGCCATTTTTGGTTTGGAGAAAAGTTTTTGAAAATTCAATAACCGACTGCGCAAATGGGAATTGTGGGAGAGAAATGTGTGAGTTGAAGTGGATGTGAAGCAGAGAGTCTGCAGGTGTGAGGGTGGATGCGTTTTGTCAACTCCGCGGAGCCTGGGCGCGCAGCAGCTTCTGCCCTCGCTGCCCCAGCCGCACTGCGCTAACCCTTGGGCTTGCAGGCAGCGGCCCCGCTCCAGGGAAGGGTTTGGTTGCTTTAACCTCTGGATTGTGAGAACGGTCCCAGGGGAGCAGACTAAGGGTGTGAATGGGGACTGGGGCTTGGGCACGGCTTGTTTATACATTTAAGTAGTAAGACTTATGACATGCGCACCTATATTTGAGCTGTTGTCCTGGGCCCTACAAATATTAGCAGTGGGCCGGCAGAATATGATAATAATAATAATGGGCCGGGTGCAGTGGCTCACTCCTGTAATCCCAGCACTTTGGGATGTCGAGGCGGGTAGATCACTAGGTCAGGAGTTCAAGACCAGCCTGGCCAATATGGTGAAACCCTGTCTCTGCTAAAAATACACAAAAATTAGCCAGGCATGGTGGCGCACGCCTGTAGTCCCAACTACTCGGGAGGCTGAGGCAGGAGAATCACTTGAATCCGGGAGGTGGAGGTTGCAGTGAGCCGAGATCGTGCCACTGCACTCCAGCCTGAGTGAGAGAGTAAGACTCCGTCTCAAAATAAATACATAAATAAATACGAACAAAATAATGGTTAACCTATATGCCAGACTCTGTGCTAACTCCCATTTTAGATATATATACACATAGATACACACACACACATATATATAAAATATATATTTAACTCCCATATATGTATATGTGTGTGTGTGTTTTTCTTGAGACAGGGTCTTGCTTTGTTGCCCAGGCTGGAGTACAGTAGTGCCATTAGAGAGCCATGATGGTGCTCCTACAGCCTCCACCTCCCAGACTCCTGAGTAGCTGGGACCACAGGTCCACACCACCATGCGAGGCTAAATTTTTTTCAAATTTTTTGTAGAGACAGAGTCTCCCTATGTTTCCCAGGCTGGTCTCAAACTCCTGGGCTCAAGCAATCGCCCACCTCAGCCTCCCAAAGTGCTAGAATTACAGGCCTGAGCCACTGTACCCAGTCAATTTTATTTATTTTAAAAAACACAGGCCGGGCGTGGTGGCTCACACCTGTAATCCCAGCACTTTGGGAGGCTGAGGCGGGCAGATCACCTGAGGTCAGGAGTTTGAGACCAGCCTGATCAACATGGAGAAACCCCGTCTCTACGAAAAATACAAAAAATTAGCCAGGTGTGGTGGCATGCACCTGTAATCCCAGCTACTCGGGAGGCTGGGGCAGGAGAATCGCTTGAACCCAGGAGTCGGAGGTTGCGGTGAGCCGAGATTGTGCCACTGCACTCCAGCCTGGGCAAGAAGAGTGAAACTCTGTCTCAAAAACAAACAAAAAAACCCAAAGAACCATGGAAGTGAAGGTTGTGAATGGAGACCCAGGAATGAGAGTGATGCTTTTCTGAGGACCCATGAATTGCCACTGAAGGTGTTTGGCAACGTGACCTGGGGAGGAGTGGGGGTTGAATGCTCTCTGAGCAAGGCAGGGCCAGAGTTATCAGCTCCTGAGAACTAAGATCGACGTGAGGACCAGATGGAGTCATTAGAAGGGAAACCATCTCAGATGGTGAAGATTGTTTGAAATCAGATTTTTCCATAGAAACCCTGCAAATATAGCCCTTTGACATTTCTCTCTTCTTCCTTCTCCTAGCTCAGACTGCTGGAGATCAGGAGACCAGAACTTGTTCACCCTCCTCTGTATATCTGCGGTGAGCAGACACTGACATGCCAGAAAAAAAAAGTGCATTTGGCTATAATATTTGCAAGACCCAAGAAGGTACTGGGAATAAATTTATTTCCATAGAGGAAGTGGTTGGTGTTTTATGAGAAAGG
This sequence comes from Hylobates moloch, assembly GCF_009828535.3. NCBI lineage: Eukaryota > Metazoa > Chordata > Mammalia > Primates > Hylobatidae > Hylobates > Hylobates moloch. The sequence continues at coordinate 35,828,950 of NW_026652294.1, read as the reverse complement.
CCACTCAGTCTCAAAAAAAAAAAAAAAGAAAAAAAAAACCCAAATAGTTAGAAATACCCAGGGGAACTGTCAGAAATATAATATTAGTGGGAAACTGTAATATAATTCTCTTTGACAAAGTAAGAAAAATATACAAAGGTATAAAGGAACAGAGAATCTCAATGATAAAGCCGATTGATTAGTTAGCCTCTCATTCAACAAATATTTACTAAATGATATGTGCCAGGCCCTTTGCTGGATACCAGGAAGATATCAGCCATAAATACATCATCAGTGAACATCCTGAGCCTCCATCCTCTTGGAGCATGTACTCAAGTGATATTTACTTAACTTTGTATCTCATAAATGGAGAACCTACCTTTTTTAATGCCAATAAAACATTTACAAATCTTGGTCAAATATTAGGCCGTGAAGGAGATACGAAATTCCCCAAACTTGAAATTGTACTGGACGCATACTCAGACCATAATGCAATAAACCAGAAATTTCTAAATGTTTAAGTAACAGAAACCAACCCCTTATTAAAAAATCCCAAAAGAGTTCTAATCAGTGAGAAAATTCAAATTGCAAATACAGATGATTATAAACAGACAGTGAGGTGAGGCTTGGTGGCTGATGCCTGTAATCCCAGAATTTTGGGAGGCCAAGGCAGAAGGGTTGCTTGAGGCCAGGAGTTCAAGACCAGCTTGGGCAACGTAGTGAGACCTCTGTCTCTCCAAAAAATTTTTATTTAAATTAGCCTGGCATGGTGACATGCACCTGTAGTCCCAGCTACTCGGAAGGCTGAGGCAGGAGTATTGCTTGAGCCTAGGAGGTTGAGGCTGCAGTGAGCCAAGGTCACACTATGGGGCACAAATAACAATAGTTTTTTTTTTTTTTTGAGACGGAGTCTCGCTCTGTCACCCAGGCTGGAGTGCAGTGGTGTGATCTCGGCTCACTGCAAGCTCCGCCTCCTGGGTTCACGCCATTCCCCTGCCTCAGCGTCTCCGAGTAGCTGGGACTACAGGCGCCCGCCACCACGCCCGCCTAATTTTTTGTATTTTTAGTAGAGACGGGGTTTCACCGTGTTAGCCAGGATGGTCTCGATCTCCTGACCTCGTGATCCGCCCGCCTCGGCCTCCCAAAGTGCTGGGATTACAAGCGTGAGCCACCGCGCCCGGCCAACAATAGATTTTTAAGAGTGTGTTGTTGTCGTTGTTTTTTAAGAGACAGCATCTCGCTATGTTGCTCAGGTGGGTCTTGAACTCCTGGCCTCAAGCAATCCTCCTGCCATGGCCTCCTAACATGCTGGGTGTACAGGCATGAGCCACTGCGCCCAGCCATATTATTATTTTATAATGAACTAAGCTTGGTGTTAGGGGCTTCTCATACTTTGTTTTATATAATCCTCACAACTCACCTAGGGCAGCACCCTGATGCCGAGTAGGCACTCAGTAAGTATTTGTTGAATGAGCGGATGTGGCTCCGAGTTAAAGTAAGTTGCCTGGACAGGTGTGGTGGCTCGCACCTGTAATCCCAGCACTTTTGGAGGCACAGATGGGGAGGATCCCTTGAGCTAAGGAGTTCAAGACCAGCCTGGGCAACATAGGGTAGACCCGTCTGTATTTTTTTTTTTAAGAGACAAAAAAAGGCCACCGCACCCGGCCTTTTTTTTTTTTTTTTTTTTTTAAATAACGTGACTTGCCTAAGACTACACAGCAGAAGTTAATCAAGCTGGGGCTTGCACTCAGGAGGCCTCTGCTTAGTTCTGTGCTTGTAACTGCCATGCTACTCGATCAACGTGGTTGTTGAAACATGCAGACAGGAAGAGCTAATGATTTAAGGTGGCTTTAACCAAAACCTTTTTTTTTTTGAGACGGAGTTTCTCTCTTGTTGCCCAGGCTAGAGTGCAATGGTGTGAATTCGGCTCACTGCAGCCTCCGCCTGCCGGATTCAAGCGATTCTCCTGCCTCAGTCTCCTGAGTAGTTGGGATTACAGGCATGCACCACCATGCCTGGCTAATTTTGTATTTTTAGTGGAGACAGGGTTTCTCCATGTTGGTCAGGCTGGTCTCGAACTCTTGACCTCAGGGGATCCGCCCGCTTCGCCCTCCCAAAGTGCTAGGATTACAGGCATGAGCCACCTCCTCTGGCCACCAAAACCATTTTTCTGAAGCTACTTGCTTACTTGCTTGTTACTTCTTTCTCTCTTCCCTCTCTCCTTTTCTTTCTTTCACACCAGAAAGATGTATATGGAGTACTCACTTTATACCAGGCATTGTTCCACATGCTGGGGATTCAGGTCAGAGAGGTAGGCACTAAACAAGTAAACCAGCCGGGCACGGTGGCTCACGCCTGGAATCTCAGCATTTTGGGAGTCTGAGGCGGGTGGATCACCTTAGCCCAGGAGTTCAAGACCAGCCTGGACAACATGGTGAAACCTCGTCTCTACTAAAAATACAAAAATTAACCAGGTGCAGTGGCGTGCGCCTATAGTCTCAGCTGCTCGACCTTGTCTCAAAAAAACAAAACAAACAAAAAAACTGAGTAAGGGGAGATGTGAGGACAAGAAGAAGGTGATGGACAGTGGAAATGTGGAATGGTACATGGACTACAGAGCCTGAGGGGTGAAGGATTGTTGGTGTGAGGGTACCAGAGAAGGGGATGAGAAGCTGGATAGTGGCGGGATGCCTGTCATCAGGAGGTTGAAATGGGACAGTTACTGATCATCACAGGTTCTAGGGTTTGACCGTGGGAGTGCATGGCTGAGGTGGGGTGGAGGAAAAAATTGTACCGAAGTGCAGAGGACAAGAAACTGAGAGGGGGTGGCGGTGTCGGTTGGATTGCCTAGGTGGATATCTGAGTCCACACAAATGGAGACCTGATTAATGGTGGAAACGTAAATTTAAGGCAAATGCTTAAGCCTTTGATGAAGCTGGTAGATGTTGGAAGATGATTGCAACAAGGAGGGGTAATGGATGGTACAGTCTGTTGGCATGTGCTTTAAAGACGCTTTGGCACAGAAAGACAATTATCACACTGGTGTGGGGGCTCATGCCTGTAATCCCAGCACTTTGGCAGGTTGAGGCAGGCAGATCATTTGAGGTCAGGAGTTTGAGACCAGCCTGACCAGCATGGTGAAACCCCGTCTCCACTAAAATACAAAAATTAGCTGGGTGTGGTGGCAGGCACCTGTAATCTCAGCTACTCAAGAGGCTGAGGAAGGAGAATTGCTTGAACCCAGGAGGTGGAGGTTGCAGTGAGCCGAAATCACGCTACTGCACTCCAGCCTGGGCAACAGAGTGAGACTCCCTCTAAGAAAAAATTAAAATAAAAAAAAATAAAATAAAAAAAAGAAAGACAAACATCACATGTTCTCAGTTATTTGTGGCATCTAAAAATCAAAACAATTGAACCCATAGAGATAGGTTGTAGAAGGGTGGTTATCAGAGGCTGGGAAGGGTAGTGTGTGTGTGGGGTGGGGGCAGGGAGGAGAGGGGGGTTGTGGGGACCGTAGGGATGGTTAATGGATACAAAAAATAGTTTGAATAAGGTCTGGTATTTGATAGCACAACAGAGTGACTATAGTCAATAATAATCTAATCGTATATTTAAAAATAACTAAAAGAGTATAATTGGATTGTTTATAACACAAAGGATAAATGCTTAAGGGGGTGGATACGCCATCTTTTATGATTTGATTATTACACATTACATTCTTGTACCAAAACATCTCTTGTACCCCATAAATATATGTACCTACTATGAACCCAGAAAAATTAAAAATAAAAAAATTTAAAACAACAGATGCCTTTGTTTTGTTTTGGAGAGAGGAGAAATGTTTTGGAAGGGACAGCTGCCTCACTGCAGGTATGTGGAGGGTGGGAGAAAAAGGAAATAGCTGCCTCCTTGGAGCGTTGCAAGGGAGCAATGTCTTTGGGGGAAGAGCCAGGTTCCTATAAGAGCAAGAAGGCAAACAAAACTGAGAGAAGAGCTTGATGATTTGGGGGACTTTGTTTTGCGAACATACTTTAGGTTTCCAAGGGTGCAATGAAAGGATTTGGGGCAGGGTGTGGAGGAGAAAGGAGAGTGAACCCAAATGGAGATGAACAGAGTCCTTTGGGGTAAGTCTGGGTGAAGATGCCTGCCCTGGCCGCTGTGGACTTCTGGGGTGCCTGCAACTAACAGGGAGGTAAAGCATGATGTTGTTTTTGCAGAAGGTGGGAAATAGTTGTAGTTGCAGTCCATGGCTTAGGATCGACCTCTTATTTTGCAATAGTAATAACAAAACAACTTATACCATTTATTAAATACTTCCCATGCTGAGAACTCTTCTAATAATTTGCATTTATTTATTATTTATTAGCATAATTTAAATGCAAATTAATTATTTGCATTTATTAATTTATTAATTGCCTTTGTCCTCACAAGTTCTGTGGAATAAGTACAGTTAATACCCCATTTTACAGGTGAGGAGACAGACACGGAGAGGTTGAGTCACTTATCCAGTGTGTGAAGTTAACTTGGGAGCCTTGATTTAAACTCAGGTGATGTGGACCCCTAAGCCTCAAATTTTATCTTTTTGTTTTTTTTGAGACAGAGTCTCACTCTGTCTCCCAGGCTGGAGTGCAGTGGCACAATCTCGGCTCACTGAAACCTATGCCTCCCAGGTTCAAGCGTTTCTCCTGCCTCATCAGCCTCCTGAGTAGCTGGGATTACAGGCATGCACCACCATGTCCAGCTCATTTTTGTATTTTTAGTAGAGACAGGGTTTCACCATATTGGTCACGCTGGTCTCGAACTCCTGACCTCAGGCGATCCACCCACCTTGGCCTCCCAAAGTGCTGGAATTATAGGCGTAAGCCACCGTGCCCGGCAAACTTTATCATGTTCTATTCCATTTCCCGCTGTAGTGGTGAAGTGGGCAGTAGTGATCTTACCTGAAGCTCTTGGAGCCCTGTGGGTCTCCCTTAAGTTGCTTCATGTATTTCAAAGAAGATTTGACGGAGTGTTTCTGATTCTTTGCATGGCCAATCACCAATGCCTGGTATAAGAGAGACTGGCTCCAGCTGGGTGAGGCGGCTGGCGCCTATAATCCCAGCACATTGAGAGGCTGAGGCGGGAGGATTTCTTGAGGCCAGGAGTTTGAGACCAGCCTGAGCAACATAGCAAAACCCTGTCTCTACTAAAAATACAAACAATTAGCCGGGTGTGGTGGTGTGCACCTGTAGTCCCAGCTACGCGGGAGGCTGAGGAGGAGAATTACCTGAGTCCGGGAGGTTGGGGCTGCAGTAAGCCAAGACCGCATCACTGCACTGCAGCCTGGGCAACAGAGTGAGACCCTGTCTCAAAGAGACAGAGAGAGGCCGGGCGCAGTGGCTCACGCCCGTAATCCTTCCACTTTGGGAGGCTGAAGCAGGCAGATCACCTGAGGTCAGGAGTTCGAGGCCAGCCTGGACAACATGGTGAAACCCCATCTCTACTAAAAATACAAAAATTAGCCTGGTGTGGTGGCGTGTGCTTGTAGTCTCAGTTACTTGGGAGGCTGAGGCACGAGAATCTCTTGAACCCGGGAGGTAGATGTGGCGAGGAGCTGAGATCCCACCACTGCATTCCAGCCTGTGTGACAGAGCAAGAGTATGTCTCAAAAAAGAAAAAAAAAAAAAAAAAAGAGCGAGACAGAGACAGGCTTCGGGGAAGGAAGGGCTTCCATAGCCAACATTTCTTTTTTTTTTTTTTTTTTGAGACGGAGTCTCACTCTGTCGCCCAGGCTGGAGTGCAGTGGCGTGATCTTGGCTCACTGCAAGCTCCGCCTCCCGGGTTCACGCCATTCTCCTGCCTCAGCCTCCGGAGTAGCTGGGACTACAGGCGCCCGCCACCGCGCCCGGCTAATTTTTTGTATTTTTAGTAGAGACGGGGTTTCACCGTGGTCTCGATCTCCTGACCCCGTGATCCACCTGCCTCGGCCTCCCAAAGTGCTGGGATTACAGGCGTGAGCCACCGCGCCCGGCAACATTTCTTAACTATCCCAGGAAATTGCCTCATTTTCCCAGAAGCGGTATGGCGAAGGGGTTAAAAGTGCATATTCTGGAGCCAGATTGCCTGTGTTTGTTCACAGCCTACTTGGTTACATTATCTTCACCTCCCTGTGCCTCAGTTTTCTCATCTGTAAAATGAGGGGTAATCTAATAACATCTGACTTAAGTTTGTTGTGTGAGGAATAGACTGATAAACGCCAAGTGATTACAACACACTTTGGCACATAGTGAGCGCTATATGAATGTTTGCTACTTGTAATTTCCATGTCAGACCAGTAAAGTTTGGATCTCAGAAGAGTTTCTCCAGAGTCTAATTCTAGATCTGCTCCTGACCACCCAGCTAGTAACCAGATGAGTCCAGGTTCAAACCAGGTTTGTTTAAATTCATAGTTCATGGTTCACCTGTCAGCAATTGTTGAACAACTAGACAAAACCAGTAAGGAGACAGAAGAACTCAACAATGTCATAAACAAACAGGATGTAGTAAATACTTATAGATCATTCCACGCAATGACAGGAGAATACCTATTCAAGTACTCATGCAACAGATACCAAGATAGTGCATATATCCCGGGCCATCAAACCAACCCCAATACATTTACAAAAATTGAAATTGGCCAGGCGCCATGGCTCACACCTGTAATCTCAGCACTTTGGGAGGCCACGGAGGGTGGATCCCCTGAGGACGGGAGTTCGAGACCAGGCTGGGCAACATGGTAAAACCCTATCTGTACTAAAAATACAAAATTAGGCCAGGCGCGGTGGCTCAAGCCTGTAATCCCAGCACGTTGGGAGGCCGAGGCGGGCGGATCACGAGGTCAGGAGATCGAGACCATCCTGGCTAACACGATGAAACCCCGTCTCTACTAAAAGCACACACACACACAAAATTAGCCAGGTGCGGTGGCGGGCACTTGTAGTCTAAAAAAAAACCAAAAAACAAAAAACCAAAAAAGCAAAAACAAAACAAACAAAACACAAAAACACAAAATTAGCCAGGCGTGGTGATGCATTCCTGTAATCTCAGCTACTAGGGAGGCTGAGGCAGAAGAATTGCTTGAACCCAGGAGGCAGAGGTTGCAGTGAGCCGAGATTGCATCATTGCACTCCAGCCTGGGCGACAAGAGCGAAACTCTGTCTCAAAAAAATAAAAGAAAAAAGAAAAATGATTGAAGTCACACAGAGCCACACTTTTGGGTTCCTTGGGATTCTCAATGCCTCTCAAAACCACAATGTGTCCCCTGAGAAATGGCGAGACCCCCGCCCCCCGTGTGACACTGATTTGGGGGATTCAGGTGCTGTGCTGTGGTGTTTGTGCCCTGCTGACCTTCCAGAGGCTCTATACAGCGACTCTTCCTTCAGCCTCTGCCTGTGGTTCCTCTTGTAGGGCTCAGACGTCAGTCCATGAGGCTGGGTTGAGACTAGCATCCCAAACAGATCCATTCTGCCCTTCCCATCCCACCACACTTCTTCTTTTTTGTTTTTTTCCTTGAGATGGAGTCTTGCTCTGTTGCCCAGGCTGGAGTGCAGTGGTGCGATCTCGGCTCACTGCAAGCTCTGCCTCCCAGGTTCAAGCAATTCTCTGCCTCAGCCTCCCAAGTAGCTGGGATTACAGGCACCTGCTACCTCGCCCGGCTAATTTTTGTATTTTTAGCAGAGACAGGGTTTCACCATCTTGGCTGAGCTGATCTTGAACTCCTGACCTTGAGATCCACCCACCTCAGCCTCCCAAAGTGCTGGGATTACAGGTGTGAGCCACCGCACCTGGCGGCTCTTCTCTTCTTTACCTGTCTAACTCTTATGTGTCCTTCAGGTCACTGTTTGGATGTCATTTCCTCCTGGTAGCCTTCACTGACAGCCCTGAGGCTGTCTTAAGTGCCTCTGATATACCCCTAAGGGTCTGTAACTCATCATTGCACCAGTTACACTGTACCATTATTTTCTGGTTACTTCTCTGTTTATTCCAGGCTTCCCTCTAAGCCAGACACTTTCCGATTTTTTTTTATTTTATTTTAAAGTAGAGATGAAGTCTCAATATGTTGCCCAGGCTGGTCTTGAACTCCTGAACTCAAGTGATCCTACAATGTCAGCCTCCCAAAGTGCTGGGTTTACAGGCCACTGCACCCAGCCTTTTCAGATGTTTTGAACATGGTCCACAGTAAGAAATACATTTTACATCAGGATGCAGCACACACACATATAAGCATATATTGTATGTATAAGTAAAACAAATGTTTCACAAAATAGTTATTAATTGTACATGTGATACATATTTTTATCTATTCTTTTTTTTTTTTTTTTTTTTTCGAGACAGGGTCTCGCTCTTTCGCCCAGCCAGGAGTGCAGTGGTGCAATCTCGGCTCACTGCAAGCTCCGCCTCCTGAGTTCACGTCATTCTCCTGCCTCAGCCCCCCGGGTAGCTGGGACTACAGGCGCCCGCCACTGCGCCTGGCTAATTTTTTGTATTTTTAGTAGAGATGGGGTTTCACCATGTTAGCCAGGATGGTCTCGATCTCCTGACCTTGTGATCCGCCCGCCTCGGCCTCCCAAAGTGCTGGGATTACAGGCGTGAGCCACCGCGCCTGACCTGTGATACATATTTTTATCTATTCTATTTCATCAAAAAAAGATGCTGCTTGAGGCTCACTAAATTGACTTCATGATCCACACAAAATTGTATAAACCTGCATTTTGGAAATCTTGTCCTGGACTAGGGGCTGGCAGACTTTCTGCAAAGCGCCTGTTCATAAATATTTCAGACTTTGTAGGTCATATAGTGATTTTGCTGCAATTGCAGCACTCAAACCCTGCCATTTGCATCCTGAAAGTAACTACGGACAATACATAAAGAAATCGTTGTGGCTCTGCTTCAATATAACTTATAGACATTGTAATTTGAATTTCGAATAATTTTCTCGTGAAATCTTCTTCTTTTTTAGACAGAGTCTCACTCTGTCGCCCAGGCTGGAGTGCGGTGGCGCGATCTCGGCTCACCGCAAGCTCTGCCTCCCAGGTTCACGCCATTCTCTCGCCTCAGCCTCCCAAGTAGCTGGGACTACAGGCGCCTGCCACCACGCCCGGCTAATTTTTTGTTTTTGTATTTTTAGTAGAGACGGGGTTTCACCGTGTTAGCCAGGATGGTCTCGATCTCCTGACCTCGTGATCTGCCCGCCTGGGCCGCCCAAAGTGCTGGGATTACAGGCGTGAGCCCAGCCGTGAAATCTTATTAGCTTACGAGCCATGCAAAAACAAAAGGTGGGCTACATTTGGCCTGGAAGCCATAGTTTACTAATTCCTGCCCTAAACTCTAAGCTTTATGGAGGCAGAGACCATTATGTGTCTTTTTCCCCCATTGCTTCGCTAAGGTTCGGCACAAAGCCTTGTGTATTCAGTCAATAGTTGGTAAGTGAATTATTAAAGAGCAATTTGTATATTAAGCATTTTTATTATAAAAGTACTTGTGTTCATGGAAGAAAAATGAGCAGTCCAGCTAAACAAACTGAATAAACAAATCCTTAGTAACCCCGCCACTGGGAGATAACCACATCCTTTCCTATTGTTATGTAATAGGTGTCAGGACTTAGGAAAAGCTTATTTCTTGGCCAAGGGAGTGGAGAAAAGTTCTATTTCTCCTCAGTCCACGAGAGATCCAGGCTTCCCCTTTCTGGCTGTAGGAGGTGAAGCTGAGAGAAAAGATGAGGAGGGAGGGTTGAAAGTATGGGGGGAAAGCAATCTGATAAGCAGTTAATGAGCTCCTACTGTATGCTGCCATATGCCCGGCCAGGCTAGACCCTGGGGGATAAAGGTAGCACCCACCCCTTCTGGGTTGACAGTTGAAAGGGTAGACAAGAAATTGTGTGATAAAGGTCACCAAAGGGGATATGCAAGGTGCTATGAGGGCTTAATAGGGAGAGGGGTGTCTAACCTCATCTGGGGGTCAGGAAATGCTTCCTTTCCAAAGGAAGTGACATTTAGGCTGCCACCTAGGCTAAGAATTAGTTGAGCAAGAACATGGGAAGTTCTGGCCAGGCGCAGTGGCTTAAGACTGTAAACCCAGCAATTTGGGAGGCCGAGGCAGGTAGATCATCTGTGGTCAAGAGTTCGAGACCAGCCTGGCCAGCATGGTGAAACCCCATCTCTACTAAAAATACAAAAATTAGCTGGGCATGGTGGCGGGCGCCTGTAGTCCCAGCTACTTGGGAGGCTGAGGCAGGAGAACCACTTGAACCCGGGAGGTGGAGGTTGCACTGAGCCAAGATTGTGCCACTGCACTCTACCCTGGGCAATAAGAGTGAAACTCCGTCTCAAAAACAAAACAAAACAAAAAACACATGGGAAGTTCCACAGCGAGAGAGTGCATCTTTATTTAGAAGCATCTGGCTGCAGAGTTGACAGGGGAAGGAAATGGCATGAGATCAGCCTGCAGAGGTTGGCAGGGACCACATCAGCAGAGCCTTGTCATCTTGTTCTAACCACTGGTTGACAGGAACTGAAGAAGATAGATGAACACATTAAAAACACCCTGAGGAAGTAATCAGCCAGCTCCAGAGTGAGGAACATTCTACGGGACAAATGACTCCGTGTCTTCTCATATCAGTGTCATGAAATAAAAAATAAAAGGCAAGCAGGTATGTTACAAAATGAAAGAGACTTAAGAGTAACATCAACAGGACTTAATTGTTCACCTTAATCCCTTGGTTAAGGTGGTATCTGCCAGGTTTCTCCTGTCTTTCCCTTTCTATACTCAGTGACTGAAGTCATTAAGGGCAGCCCACACTATAAGAGCTAAGGGAAGTCACTGAAGGGACTGAAGCAAGGGAGAAATGAGGTCAGATGTCTTTTTTTTTTTTTTTTTTTTTTGAGACAGTCTCACTCTGTCGCCCAGGCTGGAGTGCAGTGGCGCGATCTTGGCTGCCACCTCCGCCTCTCAGGTTCAAATGATTCTCCTGCCTCAACCACCTGAGTAGCTGGGATTACAGGCACGTGCCATCACACCTGGTTAATTTCTTTTTTTTTTTTTTTTTTGAGACGGAGTTTCACTCTTGTTGCCCAGACTGGAGTGCAATGGCGCGTTCTTGGCTCACTGCAACCTCTGCCTCCCAGGTTCAAAGGATTCTCCTGCCTCAGCCTTCCGAGTAGCTGGGATTACAGGCATGTGCCACCATGCCTGGCTAATTTTGTATTTTTAGTAGAGATGGGGTTTTCTCCATGTTGGCCAGGCTGGTCTCGAACTCCCGACTTCAGGTGATCCACCTGCCTCGGCCTCCCAAAGTGCTGGGATTACAGGTGTGAGCCACCGCGCCCGGCCCTCGGCTGTCTTTTTTTGAGGAGGAATACTCTGGGCTGCAATGTGGCGATGAGATACTGTGGAGTTTGCAGTGGGAATGGACATACCTTGGCGGACTTGAGTGATTTCAGGAGAAGAGCTCAGCAGGAGTTGATTATTGGATACGAGGTGGTGAGAAAAGGTGGAGTTGAGTGGCTGAGGCCTTTCACTGAATCCAAACCAAGGGTCTGTGTGGTCCCAGGAGGGTGATTGCTTCTCCCGCCCCCAGGAAGAAGCCACTTTCTGCTGCTCCGTCTTTCCTTGCCTTGGGGCCGGTCCCTGAGGGTTACCGAGGCTGGAAAGCGACTGGCCAACACATAATTAGGAGAACCACGGGATTACCAAGGAGGGTCACAATCCCTGACTCTGAGTTAAAGAAATGACAGCCGTCGAGGGGACTAAAAGGGGCTGGGGGAAAGTAAGTCATCCCTAACTCCTTTTCCGATGCGGGCGGATCACCTGAGGTCAGGAGTTCGAGACCAGCCTGGCCAATATGGCGAAACCCTGTCTCTACTAAAAATACAAAAATTAGCTGGGTGTGGTGGCGCATGCATGTAATCCCAGCTCCGGAGGCTGAGGCAGAAGAATCGCTTTAACCCGGGAGGCAGAGGTTGCAGTGAGCCGAGATCGTGTCCCCTGTACTCCAGTCTCGGTGACAAGAGGGAAACTCCGTCTCAAAAAACAAACAAACAAAAAAATCTTTCTCTTCCTTCCCAGTTTAATGGCCCAATTATGAGCGTGTAATCAAAAGGTCAATGACTCAGTGGTTTCAAACAAGTAATTTTATTTACCTTTTCGTGTTTTACCAACCTGTCCTCCCCCTAGGCCTTGAGTGTTTTCACGTTTTCCTTTCAGTGTTTGGGAGGGGGGGACTACTACGGCATCAGCATTCATTTCCGCCGGCGGGCCCCCCGCCCAGGTTTCTTTTCTCCTCGGCGCCTTCGGGTGAAGGCAGGAGGAGCGGAGGGAGTTGGGGACGGAGGTGGGAGGCCGGGCGCCGGGCAGGCCCCGCTCCCTTGCGCAGGCTTGTAAACCAGGTGGAAGATGAAGGCATTGCAGTACCTGCGGGGGCGCGGGGCACAGTCAGGGACCGGGGGCGGGACTCCCAGGGGTCGGGGCTCCCAGGGGTCGGGCTCCAGGGGCGCGGTCAGGGACCAGGGGGCGGGACTCCCAGGGGGCGGGGCTCCAGGGGGCGGTCAGGGACCAGGGGGCGGGGCTCCAGGGGCGGTCAGGGACCAGGGGGCGGGACGCCAAGGGCGGGGCTCCAGGGGGCGGGGCTTGCCCCTCTGAGTTCCAGGGCACGGGGCTAGACTCAGGGTTGGGTCTGTTGGAGGTTCGCGGGATCTTTTGTGGGTTGGGGAGATTCCGTGAGCTAGATTTAAAGAGGGGTGTGCTGGGGGATGTCGAGACCTCCCATGGGGGCGACGAGTAGTGGGGGCAGAGAAGGCAGGTTGCTGGGCTGGGGGCAGGAGGGCCCCAGGACAGCAGGGACTAGGGCAGAGGTGGGTCTTTGAGAATGTGGAGCCAGAGAGTAAGAGAAGTTAAGGGTCAGGAAGGAAATAGGGTCGCAGACCCTTACCAGGGCATGCAGTTGTCGGCCGCTCTGAGGCGAAAGGGGGAGCGGAAGGGGTTGGGCTGGGGAGGGCTGGTGCCCCCTCCAGTGGCCACCGCCATGCTCTGGTCGTCCATCACACAGCTGTACTCGCTGCTCTCGGTGAAGAAGGCTGGCACTCGGAGGGACTGGGGCGGAGCGAGAGTCGCTCTGAGAGGCCCCTCCCCAGGTCCATCCCAGCAGCCAGAATGACAGACAGGGCTGAAAGCCGAGGCCCCCGGACAGATCGGGCGGAGGGGAGCAGGGGAAGGACGGAGACAGACACAGAGAGGCAGGGGGACCCGTGGGCACTCCCCAGGTTTGTGGTGCAGGTGATGGTGAAGAGAAGGAGAGCCCAGAGACTTTCAGAAAAGGAGATGGGGAGGGGCCAGGCAGGAGGGGAGAGAAGTCCCCTTTTGCCCCTATTGCCCACCTGTAACCGGGGCAGAGACCTCAGCCACGTATCCTTGAGACCAAACCCAGAGTTAAATCCTGCAGACAGAGAGGAGGGAGAAGCTGGCTCCCACGGTGGCCTTCTCTCCCACCTTCCCCACATGCCTAACCCTGAGACCCAGGCTTTTACCAATAACCAGGTCAGGCTTGGGCCCCTGGAGCAGGTGGTAGGGCCTTGCTGACACCTTGATCTGCAGGTCCCTGCGGCCCCCTTTCTCCTTAGTGCCAGAGCTGGGCCGTGCTGATATGCCGGAACCAGGCCGGACAGACACCTCTGGGCTGTCCTGAGGGGCCAGGAGTCGGGTAGAAAAGCCACTGGAAGTCAGGGAACTGGAGGATGCACCAGGCAAGACGGGGAGTGGGGGGCAGAAGGGCAGAGCCCAACCAGGAGGTCACTGGAGGGGTCAGGGCTGAAAAGCAGGGCCCCCTCAGCCCTCACCCTCTGCAGGGTAAAATGCTGCTGGTCGCTTTCGGGGGGCAGGCCATCACCTGCAAACTGCAGCTCCAGGGCCACATGGGGGAGCAGGACCAAAAGCTCCTGAAGGACAGAAAGAAAGATAGATCTGGGTTCCACCCTGTGCCCACCCCCATACCAAAATTCCCAACCTTCAGGCCTGGGGTGACTTACCCAAAACACCATGACAAGATCAAACTCCTTCCCGGCCTCCACCACGTGGATCTTCAGTGATTGTTTGTTTTGGATGTTGAGCTCAGGGACTGGGTGAAAAAACAGCGCTTTAAGGATGTGGTCCGCTCTCACTCCCCCATCTTGCTCCACCCCCCACTCCGCTCTCCTTACAGGACTGGGGCACCAGGTGGGTGATGACGTAGTACACGGTCAGCGGGTAGGTGAGAAGCACGGCTGCGGGGGAGTCCAAGCTGAGGCCCCGCCATGTGTAGTAATCCTGCCATGAGCCTGAGAGGAGAGGGTTACTAGAGGACCTGGCCCTGGACCCCAACCCCCTCTAGTCTAACAAACCTCTTCTTCACAGCCACCCAGTCTCTGGTTCTCGTCCCTGGCCCTACCCCTAGCTCCCACAGGGCCCCTTCAGCTCACCAAAAACACCCTGGGGTGGATCTGGGGGCACAGGAGGCATCAGGGCAGGCCCGTCCCCCTGGAGAGGCTGGTAGGGGTCTCCTGAGAGGACGAAAGAAAGAGGGGCCTGGGGTCAGGGAGACCCCCACCTGACCCATCTCCTTCTTCCTTCCAAAGGGGCTGTATTCCCTGAGAGAGCTGCAGTAAGAGGAATGGGGGTTTGCATAGGGATGGGGTTTCTGGGTGGAGTTGGTGGGGGTGATTCCATTGAGGGCTGGGAAAGGCCTGAAATGGCCCTGGTGCTGTTGGTAAGGGTCAGTGTGTATGTGGAGGGATTATCTGGGACCCAGACAACTTCTTCCCAGTCCTTCCCTCTAGGCCGAGGGGCGCATGCCTGAAGAGAGACCCCACGCACCACCGCGAAGAAGGCTGAGGGATGGCGTGTTGCCTTGGGGGTGTCTGGAGAAGCCAGGGCCTGGAATCAGCATGCTGAGCTGGGTCCAGTAGCCACGAGTGAGGCCCCGAGAGGCCAGGAAGGCCTCTTTGTTGAAGGTTTCACTGGTCACCTCTGGAGAAGAAGGGGAGGAGTTGAGGTGCTGGGCTAGAACCCCAGACATTTTTTTTTTTTTTTTTTGAGACAGTCTTGCTCTATCACCCAAGCTAGAGTGCAGTGGCATGATCACGGCACACTACAGCCTCGACCTCTTGGGCTCAAACGATTCTCCCACCTCAGTCTCCCGAGAATTGTGACCAGAAGCGAGTGCACCACCATGCCTGGCTAATTTTTTCTATTTTTTGTAGAGACAGAGTCTATGTTGCCCAGGCTGATCTCAAACTCCTGGGCTCAAGTTGGCCTCCCAAAGTGCTGGGATTACAGGTGTGAACCATTGCCCGGCCTAGAACCCCAGACTTGAACTCTCCCTAGCCTCCTGCAAGGACCCTGGTTCTAAGTCTGGTTCCAGTCAGGCAGGGAACTACCATTTCTGAGTGTCTCCAGTGTACCAGGCACCAAGCCAAGATCATCCTTGTAACAATTCCACGGGCCCTCTTCGTATCCCTCATGAGGATATGGAGGCTTCAAGAAGTAAAGTGGTTTAAGGTCACACTGCAGTTAGTGGTGGAGCTGGGAAGCAAGTAAGTGTTTGAATCCCTGTCCCCCAATCCCTGCACTCTCTCAGCGACCCAGACACTCAGGCCTCGGCTTCAGAGACCCTGTCTCCAGCCCCAAACACCCAGCCCCTGCCCTTCTTCCAGGGATCTAGGCTCTAGCCCCAGACACTTAGCCTTCAACTCCAGGACCCTGTTCCCAGACATCGAATTCCCAGTCTCAAAGACCTGGTCCCAGTTTCCCCCAACCATTCTGACCTCCTTATGGTACCTGCGGTGTAGGTAAAAGGCAGGGTTGCCAGTTCTTCTGCCCGCTCCATGAAGGCTGCAAGCCTTGGGCACCAAAATCGGTGGCTCACATCATCTGGGCACCGCCGCCAGTCAGCCCGGAGACAAGCCTCTCCACAATACAAGACAGCACTACACTGGGGGCTGGGGACACAGTGGGTGGTGGGCACCTAGTGTTAACCTCTGTAGGTCCTGTCTGCTGTTCATCTGCCCAGCAGCTGCCCATATGTCACTCGGTCTGTTTGTCTTACACCCTCTAACCGCCTGCAACAGTCTATTGTTTCCTCTGCATCTTCTCATGTCCCTGCCCCTCCTTCTGTCTGCTAGGCGCCCCCACCACCCTGCTTTCCTTCTATTGGCCTGACTATTGGGGTCTTCCTCTCCCCCAGCTTTGGGGCTGCTCACCAAGGTGTCAGCTTCACTTCAAAGCTGTGCCTGTGACAAACATGGCAGGTTCGAGCACGAAGGGAAGCAAAGGTGAAGTCTGGCCGGGGACCCCATGTCCGCATTGGGGTCTTGGCTAACTTCACACCTAGCCTTGGGACCAAGCTCTCCAGCTCTCTAAATAAGGGGGGAGATGGCATCAGGCTGGAGGAGGTGCTTGGGAATCCAGGGCCCCAGCCCTCCCCAGCCTCAGATACCAGATTTCTATACCGATGCAGCCGGGCATCTCCCACAGTAAGCTGTTGGGGCTTTCGGGGATCCCCAGAGCCCATGGGACAGGCCATGCTGTGACAGAGGAGAGCATAGGCCCGAGGAGCCAGGTTCTCGGTCCCTGAGCCCCAGCTTGCCGTTCCCTGGGCTCCATCCACTAGCAGATCAATGCCCAAGATGGTGCCATGCTCATCCGTCACAAGTAAGAGACAGGAAAGGTGCAGGGGGGCAGCCTCTGGGGAAAGAGGGAAAAGTTGAGGTGGTGGGGGACAGCGAGAGACAAATGTGATCAGGGTCAGGAGTACCAAACTCAAATACCTACAGGGGCTAGGTAAGTAACCTCACCGAGTAAAGGGCTCTGGGTAGAGAGGGCACGCTCCTTCTAAAGGGGACAGCTGCTACAGAGGACCAGAATGCGCTGCCATGCAGAAATGTAGGCCCACTGTCAGAGCTTGAGATTTTTCTTGGGAATGTGTAAATCCAGACTTCTGGATACTTTTTTCTTGCAATGTTTAAACATTAAATTAAAAAAAAAACCCACTGTGGGTCATTAAAAACACCTTTTCAGGCCAGATTGGCGTGAAGGCCAGCACTCAGAACTAGTGGCAGGGGAGGGCTTCCGAAGGGAGGATGGCTGGGCAAGGGGTAGGGCAGGGCCAGCCCTGGGTTCTTACCACTCCTCTGTCCCTTCCTCTTCTGGGGTCTTGTTTCGTTCTCCACCCTGTCCTCTGGGCAGCCATCCTTGCCACCTCCTGCCTCCCGGGCAGCCTCCTCTGACTCTCCTGGAGGGTTTGTTTCCTGGGGGGACTCCCTGCTGGTAGGGGCTAGCTCCCGGTCCTCCTCTGGTTCCACCTTCTCTGTGCCTGCACCCCCGTCCTCTCTCTTCTCTTCTTCATCTTCCTCCTCTTCCTCCTCCCCTTCCTCCCCATCCTCTAGGCTGACAAGGCTGACGTAGGGGCCCAGGTCTCGCAGGTGGAGTGCAGGGTTGTCTCCCAGGAGCTGGGCAGTCCCCAGGCCTGGTCCAGGACCTGGCTCTGCCCCTTGCCCCAGGCTGATGCCCACACTCCGGTTGGGCAGGACATGGAGCACCCAAAGGGCAGGGTCCTGGGGCAGCCTTCTGAGCTGGGCCTCCAGCTGCCACCAGCGGCCCTCAAGGCTAGTCCCTACAGGTCCACGCTCTGCCACAAACTTTCGGAACCAGGCGAAGAGAAGGGCAGTGAAATCAAGGAACTCATCCCGGTATCCAGACACAAACTCCATGTCTTCAGGGGCACAGGGCCCCCGCCCAGACTGAGCAAAAGAAGGGATATATGGTGAGGGACAGGAGAACAATGACAGAGTTTGGGGCTGGGTCACAAATTGGGGAAGAGGGTAGGTTTGAGAGTCACTTAGGGTTGGATCCGTGGATATGCTAGGAGCTGAGGGGAGGATTTTCAGGGCTGAGGATGGGAGTTTAGGGAGGAAAATGGGGGCTAGACTTGAAAGTGGGTGACGAGGGTTGGAGAAGACTACTCAGGGATGAGACGGTATTTGGGGCTTAAAATTGGAGAGTTCAGACCCTCAAAAGCAGAGTTTAAGTTAAGGCTAGAGAGGAGAGAGGGCTAATCCTACGGGGAAGGGTTTGGTGGGGAGGGAAGCATTTTGGATGCGTCTGTGGGGTATGGGAGTGGGAGCGAGGGTGTTCCCTGGGCTCGGATCTGCGTGGGGGGCAGCCCCGGTAGACCTCCCCTCCCGGCCGCCCCACTCTTCCAGTACCGGCAGCCGCCACCACTTTTCGAAGGTAAATACCTCGGGGTGGAGGGTGCGCGGGTGCGGTCGTGACGTCAGGGCTGCCCGAGCCCTAGCCGGCTCAGCGGGCGGCCACGCCCCCCGGGCTCGGTGCGTCCGTCCGCGGGTGGCTGCCCCGCAGGTGCGCGCGGCTGGGGCTGGCGGCGACTCCTCTACCGGGCCGCCCGGGAGGCTCATGCAGCGCTGCTGGGTCCCGCCGCGCCCGGAGCGGGGAAGTGAAAGTGCCTTGGAGGAGGAGGGCCGGTCCGGCCGTGCAGCCGCCTCACAGGTCCGCGGGCGGGCGAGGCGGGCGGCCTCCTGAACCGAACCGAATCGGCTCCTCGGGCCGCCGTCCTCCCGCCCCTCCTCGCCCGCCGCCAGTTTTCTTTCGGTTTCTTCCAAGATTCCTGGCCGTCCCTCGACGGAGCTCGGGCCCAGTGCGGGGGCGCAGGGCGCGGGAGCTCCACCTCCTGGGCTTTCCCTGCGTGCAGAGGCTGGCACGGCGCGGGCCGGGTACTGAGCGCACGGTCGGGGCACAGCGGAGGCGGGGGGTGCCGCCGGCTAGCGCCTCCTCTTCGGCCGCCGTCTCCTCCGGTCCCTGGCGAAAGCCATTGAGAAACCAGCGGGACGTCACGCGCCAGAGCCTGTGTGGGAGTCAGAGCGAGGTGGCTCCATCCCCGCAGAGTCCGCGGAGCCCCGAGATGGGACGGGACTTGGGGCTCGGGTCCCTCGTGCTCCTCCTGCTCCTGCTGGTGTACCTGACTCAGCCAGGTTAGCCGGGGGCGGGGCAGGGGACCCAGATTCCCCAGTCATGGGAAGGGGGTGAGTTGGGGAGGGGACACGAGGCCCACGGAGTTGAGTTGATGAAGGCAGCGGGGGCAAGAGGAAAGCCAGCCAGCCGCCTGGGGTTGGGGACAGAGGCCCGGGGACGCCTGGCTCCGGGCGGGATTATGGATGTTGTGGGGGGGCGTGATGATGTGTGGGTTGAGCCTGGCGCTCTGACCCTGGGTCCACGGAGAGGCTGTCATGGGGCTGTGGATTGGAGGCCAGGGAACAGCGGAGTGGGGACCCTGGGCCTGGGAACAGGTGCTGACCACTTCCGTCCCGCTCAGGCAATGGCAACGAGGGCAGCGTCACTGGAAGTTGTTATTGTGGTAAAATAATTTCTTCTGACTCCCCGCCATCGGTTCAGTTCATGAATCGTCTCCGGAAACACCTGAGAACTTATCATCGCTGTCTATACTACACCAGGTAATTTCACCTGCCTCTGCGAGGGCAGCGCCTGCGTGTCCCCTCCTTGCCAGGTGCCTCCAAGACCCTCTCTGGTCAAACCTGAACTCCTTCTTGGCGCACCTAGCCCCATCTCCGGCTTCTGTTTGCTCTCATTCCCCGTCTCACCCATCCACTGGGAATTTCCCAGTCCCAGGAGAAAGGGCTCTTTCTTGGTGGCGACTTCACACCTCTGGAATGAGGAAGGAGAGAAGGAGCCGCAGCTGAGCCCAGGTCTCTCCTCCGCAGGTTCCAGTTCCTTTCCTGGAGCGTGTGTGGGGGCAACAAGGACCCATGGGTGCTGGAATTGATGAGCTGTCTTGATCTCAAAGGTGAGACTTTGCCACTGCTCTTCAGGCTCTGCCGCCAGGGCTTAGCGGCCTCCACCTGACAGTTTTCTTTACTTGAGCCTTTTCCCCTGCGGCCGCACATTCCTAGAACCTTCTTCTGATCCTGTCCAAAGTACCTAGACTGGAGTCCCTGTTTGCCAAACGGGGTGATCATTCACCATCACCTTCATGATTTTTGCCAATTCATTCTACCACGTGTGCTATTGTCTACTTATTAATATTTTTCTTGAAATCAAAGTACTATTTTATTTATTTATTTTTTTTGAGATGGAGTCTCGCTCTGTCACCCAGGCTGGTGTGCAGTGGCGTGATCTTGGCTCACTGCAACCTCTGCCTCCCGGGTTCAAGAGATTCTCCTGCCTCAGCCTCCTGAGTAGCTGGGATTACAGGCGCGCACCACCAAGCCTGGCTATTTTTGTATTTTTAGTAGAGACGGGGTTTCACCATGTTGGCCAGGCTGGTCTTGAACTCCTGGCCTTGTGATCCGCCCGCTTCAGCCTCCAAAAGTGCGAGGATTACAGGCATGAGCCACCACACCTGGCCTATTTTTCTTTTCCAATATTTTATTATGAAAATTTACACATATACAAAAGTTGAAAGAGTGGCACACTGAATATCCAATGCCTCCACCTAGATTCTACAATTTTATTTATATATGTGTATTTTACATATTTACATAAACATATATTTTACACTATCAATTTTACAGCAATTACATGATATTTGCTTTAAGTATCCACCTATTCATCCTTCTATCCATCATCCATCACCTTATTTCTTTTTTTTTTTTCTTTTTCTTTTTTTTTGAGACAGAGTCTCGCTCTGTCGCCCAGGCTGGAGTGCAGTGGCACAATCTCGGCTCACTGCAAGCTCCGCCTCCCGGGTTCACGCCATTCTCCTGCCTCAGCCTCTCCGAGTAGCTGGGACTACAGGCGCCCGCCATCACGCCCGGCTAATTTTTTTTTTGTATTTTTAGTAGAGACAGGGTTTCACCGTGGTCTCGATCTCCTGACCTCGTGATCCGCCTGCCTCGGCCTCCCAAAGTGCTAGGATTACGAGCCACTGCACCCGGCCCATTACCTTATTTCTTGATGCATTTCTTTCTTTTTTTTTTTTTTTTTATAGAGTCTTGCTCTGTCGCCCAGGCTGGAGTGCAATGGTGCGCTCAGCTCACTGCAGCCTCCGCCTCCCAGGTTCAAGCAATTCTCCTGCCTCAGCCTCCCGAGTAGCTGGGATTACAGGTGCCCGCCACCATGCCCAGCTAATTTTTGTATTTTTTTAGTAGAGATGGGGTTTCACCATGTTGGTCAGGCTGGTCTCAAACTCCTGACCTCAGGTGATCCACCCGCCTCGGCCTCCCAAAGTGCTGGGATTACAGGCGTGAGCCACTGCGCCCGGCCTCTTGATGCATTTCAAGGCAGGTTGAGGACAACATTGCACTTCATCCCAAGACATTTCAGCATGTATATTAAGTAGAGTTCAATATTTTAATGCTTTTTTTTCTTTTGAGTTCAAATTTACATACAATGAAATGAATTACTTTTAAGTGTGCACAAACTAGTTTTGAAAACTTAAATAGAGGCCAGGCACGGTGGCTCACTCCTATAATCCCAGCACTTTGGGAGGTTGAGGCCGGTGGATCACCTGAGGTCAGGAGTTTGAGACCAGCCTAACCAACATGGTGAAACCCCATCTCTACTAAAAATACAAAATTAGCCAGGCATGGTGGCAGGCACCTGTAATTCCAGCTACTCAGGAGGTTGAGGCAGGAGAATCGCTTGAACCTGGGGGCGGAGGTTGCAGTGAGCCGAGATCACGCTATTGCACTCCAGCCTCGGCAACAAAAAAAAAGAAAGAAAACCTAAATAGTAAGTTATCCTAAGCAATAACATCTGTGAAGTCACAAGTTTGATGCACTGGTTGTATTTTTCTCTTAAAATAAATATACAACCATTAAAATACAGAAGGTTCTTCCATGTCCCAGCTAAAGTTTTGTAGGATCTGTGTCATCCATACTGCCTTTAAGTCTGCCTAGACCTCTATGATTTCCTTTCATCCTCCCAGCTCCCCTGGCCCTTGGTACTACAATTATCTTCATTTTACAGCTGGAAGAGATCACTTCCAGAGAGGTTAGGGACAAGGGGCGAGGTTACACAGCTACTTGAGGTTACACAGCTACTTTACAGCAGAGCCTGGATTCCAGCCCTGGTCTGATTTCCCAGGTCATGACACCCACTTGTCTCGTGGTTCGCTCACTTCCTTGTCCCCTACCTTGTCCATCTGTCACTGCCTTCCTCTTCTGGCCTTCAGCGTGATATCCTCCCTGACTCACTCTTCCCTCTGTTGGAGCTCAGAACACGACACTCCAAAACATGGCACCTTGGTAATTAAGAAAACAGGCCGGGCGCGGTGGCTCAAGCCTGTAATCCCAGCACTTTGGGAGGCCGAGGCAGGCGGATCACGAGGTCAGGAGATCGAGACCATCTTGGCTAACATGGTGAAACCCCGTCTCTACTAAAAATACAAAAAATTAGCTGGGTGTGGTGGCGGGCGCCTGTAGTCCCAGCTACTCGGGAGGCTGAGGCAGGAGAATGGCGTGAACCCGGGAGGCGGAGCTTGCAGTGAGCCGAGATTGCGCCACTGCACTCCAGCCTGGGGGACAGAGAAAGACTCTGTCTCAAAAAAAAAAAAAAGAAAACAGCAGAAGTAAGTAGAGATGGGGTTTCTACTCATCAAGAAAGAGCTCACTCGGCTCTTTCTGTTTTTCTGTGAGAGCTGGCCGTAAAGGAATTCTCTAACTTCATGTGGAAGTAGGTCATAGGCCCTCATTTCAGAGGGGCCCTGCCCTATACTTGGAGGCCAAGAAGAATCTGGACAGGCCCTGCTGGTCCCCCACCCCCCATTTATTACCATTACATCCTACCCTTTTTGTCTAATCATACTTCTTTTTTTTTTTTGAGATGGAGTTTTGCTGTTGTTGCCCAGGCTGGAGTGCAATTGTGCAGTCTCGGCTCACTGCAACCTCCACCTCCTGGGTTCAAGTGATTCTCCTGCCTCAGCCTCCCATATAGCTGGGATTACAGGCGCGTGCCACCATGCCTGGCTAATTTTGTATTTTTAGTAGAGACTGGGTTTCTCCATGTTGGTCAGGCTGGTCTCGAACTCCCGACCTCAGGTGATCCACCCACCTCGGCCTCCCAAAGTGTTGGGATTACAGGCGTGAGCCACCGCGCCCGGCCAATCCAATCATACTTCTATACAACTGTCCATTCTTCACAGCAAGCCTAAGCATAAACATGCACTTTTCCTTGGGTCTTTGTTTCTGAAGGTTCCTACATCATGTAAAACTGTGATTAAACGTTAGGCTTTTCTCTTGTTAATGTTTTTTATTTTTAGGGGTATCAGCCTTGACCCTTGCGATGGGTAAGGAAAAGATATGACTTTTTCTCCCCTACACCTCTATCTGCTTTTTCACCTTGTCTCCTGATAGTCCTGACTCCTCATTTCTTTCCTTTCCAGAATGTGGACATGCTTACTCGGGGATTGTGGCCCATCAGAAGCATTTAGTTCCTACCAGCCCCCCAATTTCTCAGGCCTCAGAGGGGGCATCTTCAGACATCCACACCCCTGCCCAGATGCTCCTGTCCGCTTTGCAGTCCACCCAGCGCCCCACCCTCCCAGTAGGGTCACTGTCCTTGGACAAAGAACTCACTTATCCCAATGAAACCACCGTTCACACTGCGGGCCACAGTCTGGCAGTTGGGCGTGAGGCTGGGGAGAACCAGAAGCAGCCAGAAAAAAATGCTGGTCCCACAGCCACAGTGGCGGTCCTGTGCCTCCTGGCCATCGTCTTCATCCTCACCGCAGTCCTTTCCTATGTGCTGTGCAAGAGGAGGAGGGGGCAGTCACCGCAGTCCTCTCCAGGTAAACTGGACCTTTGAACCCTTCCCCCAGGGACCCAGAGCTTTCCTGACAGGCACCCTGACCCAGTGGCTCCCAGGTGGCTGGAAACCTGGCCTTGGCACACAAGTATCAAGGTTGTCTGCACAAGGTTGACTCTGGGCCCTCTGAGGACAGTCAGCCGGGGACTGTAGAGCGTGGAGAGGGAAGGAAGCCACCATGGGCACAGGGACTAGTGCTCGGAGCAACATCGTGGAGAAGATGGCTAGAGCAAGCTAGTGGGAGGGAGGTGAGGGCCAGTCATTCAATTCACAAATTTTCACTGAGCACCTACTGTGGGTCAGGTCATAGTGTTGATGTCTTGATCTGATTCCCTAGTTCAAGCTATCCTTGATCTCAGAGCTCATCTTTCAATTTCTTTATCCTTTACAGATTTGCAGTTTCATTATATACCTGTGGCACCTGACTCTAATACCTGAGCCAAGAATGGAAGCTTGTGAGGGTAAACTGGTTTATTCTTACAAAAAGTGTAATAAAGGAGACTGGCCCGTGACAACATGGTAGACTGTATACATACTTGTTTTTGTTTTTCGCTTTTTAGAGACGGAGTCTATGTTGCCCAGGCTGTTATGAAACTGTTATGGAGTCAAGTGATCCTCCCACCTTGGCCTCTGAGGATTATAGGTGTGACCTACCACATCCAGCCTACACGTATTTGTTAATATCTAACATAGGACTAAGCAGCCACTGCCCTCTTTTAGGCCCCTCATTTAAAAACGGTTATATTATAAAATCTGCTTTTCACACTGGGTGATAACTTGGACAAATTCTATGTGTATTTTATTTTTTGTTTTGTTTTGCTTTGCTTTGTTTTGACACAGAGTATCACTCTGTCATCCAGGCCGGAATGCAGTGGCATGATCTCGGCTCACTGCACCCCCACCTCCCAGGTTCAAGCGATTCTCCTGCCTCAGCCTCCTGAGTAGCTGTGATTACAGGCACGCACCACCACACCGGCTAATTTTTTTTTTTTTTTGAGATGGAGTCTTGCTCTGTCGCCAGGCTGGAGTGCAGTGGCACAATCCCGGCTCACTGCAACCTCTGCCTTCTGGGTTCAAGCGATTCTCGTCTCAGCCTCCCGAGTAGCTTGGATTACAGGCGTGCGCCACTACGCCCAGCTAATTTTTGTACTTTTAATAGAGATGGGGTTTCACCATGTTGGCCAGGATGGTCTTGATCTCTTGACCTTGTGATCCGCCCGCCTCGGCCTCCCAAAGTGCTGGGATTACAGGCGTGAGCCACTGCGCCCGGCCACACCAGCTAATTTTTTGTATTTTTAGTAGAGACGGGGTTTCACCATGTTGGCCAGGCAGGTCTTGAACTCCTGACCTGGTGATCTGCCCACCTAGGCCTCCCAAAGTGCTGGGATTAAAGGTGTGAGCCACCATGCCTGGCCCTATGTGTGTTTTTTAACTACTAAAAATTATTTTTGTAATGATTGAGTCTTCTTTATGGAAACTACTGGCCTCAGCCCTTGCGCCCTTACCATGATTCCTGGCTTCAGCTTTTTTTGCTGATGGTTCCCCTTCATCCCAAATCTCTCTCCCAGTACACCAGTTGTTCCTCCCCCACCTCAGCCCTCTCCTGCATCCTCCTGTCCCCGCAACGAAGGCCTGGGCTTTCCCACCCTCCTTCCTTAGCAGGCGCTGTGCTGGGACACCATATAGGCTGGTTTCACTTCCTCAGTCCCTTGCCTACCCCAGTGAGAGTCTGATCTTGTTTTTATTGTTATTTTATTATTATTAAAACTCTAGTTCTTGTTTTGTCTCTCTGAATGAAGAAGTATGTATCTTCGTTAGGCCAAGTCTGCGGGAAGCTTGGGGCAGCAGCATGAAGTGTTTGAGGAAGTGGGTTGGGCATGTCAGTTTCCATCTCCTCTCTGAGCCTGTCAGGGGGTTTCTGGAATGCAGAGCAGGAGCACCCTGCTGGAGAGGCCAGGGCATAGCTGTGGGCAGGCTCAGGCTTCAGTTTTTCCATGCCCACCATTTGCCCCTTTGTCCTAGGGTACTTTGACCAGCAGGGTATGTTGGTGCTCATACTCCCCACCCTACATGTTCCCAGGTTCTGTCCCATGGCACAGGCGATGGTCTCCCTCTGAGCTCTGGGTCCATCTCCCTGGCCTAGTTCTCCAGCATCTGCTCACAGGTTCGAGCCACATCACTGAGCTTGAGGCGGGCATAGTCCACTCGCTTCAGAGCCATCTGACAGTCCTTCCTCGAAGAGTAGCTGGAACCCTCATGGGGCTGCCCTGTGGCCACCTACAAGACAGACTATCAATGGAGCACCATCTCCTTTACCCTTACTCCAACCAGGCATCATTTCGTCTCATTTCTTCCCTGAGTTTGAATTTGTTAGGCCACCTGGTAGCTGGGTAAATAAATCATTTAACTTATGTTAATCTTGTCTGTAAAGTGGGGGTGACAATAACTACTTCCTAGAGTTGTTGAGATTAGATAAAGTAATGCAGACTATCTGGCACACCGTAAAAATTAGTAGTGGTAGTGGTCCCTGCGACGATTTCAGAACCTTCTCAATCCTGTCCCTCTTCTCAGGATATAAAGATCTGGGACCTCGTGGCATTGAGGTCAGGCCAAGCTTCCAGTGACAAAGTTCTGTAGTTCTAGCATTATTTACACATCTTCTGCCAGGCACACGTGATGTTACCCAGTGAGGTATGCGGGGCCACCTTTAATTTTCATTATTTATTATTTTTTGAGAGAGAGTTTTTGCTCTGTTACCCAGGCTGGAGTGCAATGGCATGATCTCGGCTAAGTACAACCTCCGCCTCCTGGGTTCAAGCGATTCTCCTGCCTCAGCCTTCCAAGTAGCTGGGATTACCGGTACTCACCAACAAGCCCGGCTTTTTCTTTTTTTAGACAGCGTCTTGCTTTGTCACCCAGGCTGGAGTGCAGTGCTGCAAACTTGGCTCACTGCAACCTCCACCTCCTGGATTCAAGCGATTCTCCTGCCTCAGCCTTCCAAGTAGCTGGGATTACAGGTGCCCGCTACTAGCCCAGCTAATTTTTCTATTTTTAGTAGAGACGGAGTTTCATTCACCATGTTGGCCAGGCTGAACTCCTGACCTCAGATGATCCACCCGCCTCGGCCTCCCAAAGTGCTGGGATTACAGGAGTGAGCCACCGCGCCCGGCCTAATTTTTATATTTTTGGTAGAGACGTGGTTTCACCGTGTTGGCCAGGCTGGTCTCGAACTCTGTCAAGCCACTGCGCCCGGCCCATTCTTTCCTTTTAGAGGAAGAAACCGGCTCTGGACGGCCGGCTGGGGAGGTCTGGTCCTGCCCAGTTAATGCTCCACCCGGGATCACCCAAGGCTGAGGCTTTGACCCAGAGCTGGGGTCCGCTCGCAGCACCCCCCAGACACACCGACCTGGGTGAGGTAGCGGATCTGAGCTGACAACTCCGCCTCCACGTGTTGCACTGAAGCGGTGAAGGCCGCCGCCTGCCGGTCTAGAAGCCGCTCGTTAGTTTTTTCCTTGGACAATTCTAGGATCACAGTACCTGCCAGGGCGGAGAGAGGGCGGGGACACACGGAGACTGCCAGTGTAGCCTCGCCCTAGGCCAGCCCCTCTCAGTCCCGCCCTTTCGCTGCGCACGCACGTAGGATTCCCTCCCCAACCCTGCTCCAAGTCCCAGGTCAGTCTGTCGGTGCAGCCCGGCCACGCTTTTGCTCCCCGCCGTCCGGGCTGTCGCATCCCGAACCTGCATTCTGAAGGATGGCGCCGATTTCCCGTTCAATGTCTTCCAGAGCGCGTAGTCTCTCGTTCGCCAGGCTGTAGGTAGCCATTATCACTCTGGGAATTCTCACCAGCAGTTTCTCCTGAGAAACGCGACGCTTGTTCCGGAAGTGGCTCTCGGTGTGCGCCTGCGCAGAGGGCACCGTGTAGCGAGCACTACAATTCCCAGGATGCTCAGCGCAGCCTCGACTCCTCGGTCCGCTTGATGAACTACAACTCCCAGGGCCCGCTGCGCCTCAGCCACAGGACCACCCGTAGTCAGAGGCGACAGTGGAATATCCCCTGGCCCGAGGCCATTCAGAACTGTCCATCTTCTTGACACCGTCTGTGGCCTCTAGTTTATTCTACACAAGTTTATTTATCTGTGAGACAGTCTTACTCTGTCGCCCGGGTTGGAGTGCAGTGGCAAGATCTCCCTGCCTGCAACCTCCACCTCCCAGGTTCAAGCGATTCTCCTGCTTCAGCTTCCCGAGTGCCTGGGATTATAGGCGCCCGCCACCACGCCCGGCTAATTTTTGTATTTTTAGTAGAACGGGGTTTCACCGTGTTGGCCAGGCTGGTCTCGAACTCCTGACCTCAAGCGATCCACCCGCTTCGGCCTCCCAAAGTGCTGGGATTACAGGCTTGAGCTGAATCTTAAAGGTGAACTACGTGGATGAGAGCTTGTAGTGGAAAAGAGAGATGGCATAGGCAAGAGCATGGTGCTGTGACCGGCCCAGCGCATGTGGAGTCAGCAAGGGATTCTGTCTGCCTGGAGTGAACGGAGTGTGGTGGAGGTTAGGTATGACAATGGTGAGGCTGGAGAGAGGAGCGGAATCAGGAAAAGGCTTGCAAGCTAAGTACTTTGGACTTGAGTCTGAAGACATTTGAGCCTTTAAAGGGTTTTTAAGAAGTGTTTTATGACCAGAATTACCTTTTTTGGAAAGATCGCTTGTAACAGTTTATAGTAGATTATCAAGAATGAAACTAGTTTGCCCAAGGTTAGCAAATGAAGGTTAGACTCAGTTAAACTGAATGGTCTAGCCTGGGGAACATAGTGAGATACTGTCTTTATAAAAAAATTTGGGGGCTGGGCATGGTGGCTTACTCCTGTAATTTCAGCTCTTTGGGAGGCTGAGGTGGGAGGATCACTTGAACTAAGGACTTTGAGACCAGCCTGGGCAATATAGTGAGACCCCGTCTCCTATATTAAAAAAAAAAAGGCTGGGTGTGGTGGCTCGCACCTGTAATCCCAGCACTTTGGAGGCCGAGGCGGGTGGATCACCTGAGGTCAGGAGTTCGAGACCAGCCTGACCAACATGGAGAAACCCCATCTCTACTAAAAATACAGAATTAGCTGGGCATGGTGGCACATGCCTGTAATCCCTGCTACCCAGGAGGCTAAGGCAGGAGAATCACTTGAACCTGGGAGGCGGAGGTTGCGGTGAGCTGAGATGGCACCATTGCACTCCAGCCTGGGCTACAAGAGTGAAACTCCGTCTCAAATAAATAAATAAATAAATATAAAGTATAAATAAAAATATTTAAAAATTAAAAAAATCAGGCTTGGTGGCTGATGCCTGTATTCCCAGCTTCTTGAGAGGCTGAGATAGGAGGATTTCTTGAGCCTGAGAGGTCGAGGCTGCAGTAAGCCATGGATTGTGCCACTGCACCCCAGGCTGGGTGACAGAATGAGACCCTGTCTCAAAAAACAAAAAACTTGATGGATCTGGCATTTGACTTAATCCTTCCCTAAATGCTAATAAAATAACAATAAAATTGCTTTTTTAAAAAAATTTTATTTTTTGAGACAAGGTCTCACTCTGCTGCCCAGGCTGGAATGCAGTGGCTCAATCATGGCTCACTGCAAACTTAAACTCCCAGGCTCAAGTGATCCTCCCACTTCAGCCTTCTGAATAGTTAGGACCATAGATGTGTGCTACCACATCTGGCTAATTTTTAATTTTTTTTTGTAGAGACAGGGTCTCATTGTGTTGCCTATGCTGGTCTTGAACTCCTGGACTCAAAGGATCCTCCTGCCTTGGCCTCCCAAAGTGCCAGGATTTCAGGTGTGAGCTTACTGTGCCTGGCCTAAAGTTGTTTTAAAAAGGAGTCAAAGGGAGAGGAGTTAATAGCAAAACTTTAGACAGATGCTGGAAAACAGACTCATTTTGCAGTGAGGTGGTAACTAAGCCAGCAGCAAAGAAAGCTTACAAGCAACCTGATTTACCATGAAATTAGTAGCATCGTTTACAGCTGGGGTGAAAGTGGTACTAAAATTAGGAGGATTATTTGAAGTTAGACCTCCAGATCTCTTTATTGACTCTATATATCTTGGCAACTGATTTCCCCCAACCCATCAGAATACTGGAGGTTTCTTTGTTGGAAATGGAAAACAGGTTTTTAGCGTAGAGAGCACCTGAGCACAGTTGAGGGCAAGGGCACTGCATTGAAAACAGAGATTAGGCCGGGCGCGGTGGCTCACACTTGTAATCCGAGCACTTCGGGAGGCCGAGGTGGGTGGATCACCTGAGGTCAGAAGTTCGAGACCAGTCTGGGTAACATGGTGAAACCCCATCTCTACTAAAAATACAAAAAATGAGCCAGACGTGGTGGCGGGTGCCTGTAATCCCAGCTACTTGGGAGGCTAAGGAGGTTGCAGTGAGCCTAGGTTGTGCCGCTGCACTCCAGCCTGGGCGACAGAGCGAGACTCAGTCTCCAAAAAAGAAAACAGAGATTAAGTGAAAGTTTAGGGCCAGGTGAGTTGGCTCACGCCTGTAATTCTAGCACTTTTGGAGGCCAAGGCAGGAGGATCACTTGAGCCCACGAGTTTGAGACCAGCCTGGGCAACATAGTGGGACCCTAACTCTACAAAAAATACAAAAATAGTCCCAGCTACTTGGAGGGGGGCCGAGGTGGGAGGATTGCTTGAGCCTGGGAGTTCAGACTGCAGTGAGTCCTGATCACACCACTGCTCTCCAGCCTGGGTGACAGAGCGAGACCCTGTAATCAAAAAAAACCCACAAAAAACAGTTTATATAGTGAGTGGTAGTTTCCAGAACTCCAGCAACAAGGCTTATACTTTCCAGGTGAGAGACTGGAAGACTCTTGTCTGGAGAATTTGATAAGTGAGAAAAGACCTCAGGATATGAATGTCAGGGGTTCTCCAACCAGTCAGTTGGCCAGATCACCTCATAGTGAAACTCACAGTTGGCAAGTCCCAACTGTGTACATGGAAATTCTAGTCAACTTCTTAGCACCTCACCCTTTTTTTTTTTTTAAATTTCCTGAGACAGGGCCTCTCTCTGTCACCCAGGCTGGAGTGCAGTGGCACAATCATAGTTCATTGTAGTCCTGAACTCCTGGGCTCAAGTGATCTTCCTGTCTCAGCCTCCTGAGTAGCTGGGACTACAGATGTGAGCCACCATGTCGCGCTAAGCACCCTCTCTTAAATGTGAGCAGAAAGCAAAAATTTCTAGGTATGTAAACAACTTTCTAACATGAAAGACAGAAACCAAAATAAAAAGGGGGAGGTGGGGACAACTGTTGAAGCTCTTAGGTAAGCGATAGTATAAAATATGATTGAATCTGAAAAAGCATCCTTGGCTGGGTGTGGTGGCTTATGCCTGTAATCCCAGCACTTTTGGAGACCGAGGCCGGGGGCGGAGGGGGTGATCACTTGAGGTCAGGAGTTCGAGGCCAGGGTCGGTATAGAGCTTTTCATTCCTGAGTCAGGCTCTCAAGGTAATTGGCAGAGAGCAATGTCAACATTTTATTGAAAGTAGATGTTGCTGCTATTGTTTATGTGTCCAATACAGTTGGTCCTGAGGGAATTTAAATGATGGTGCTACATTTCTTGATCCCTTCCTTCACAAACATTATTTTCAGAAGACTGGAAGGTATCAGTGACACTGCAATTCAGAGCAGTACTCCATCTCGAAAACAAAATAAAACAAACAAACCAAACAAACAAACAAAAACCCCCCTGAAAAATCAAACCATGAGGGAAGTAATGAAAAAAAAAATCTATCACACGAGCCAGGTGTGGTGGCTCATGTCTGTAATCCCAGCACTTTGGGAGGCCCGGGCTGGCAGATCACCTGAGGTTGGGAGTTGGAGAACATCTTGGCCAACATGGTGAAACCCATCTCTACTAAAAATACAAAAATTAGCTGGGCATGGTGGCACGTGTCTGTAGTCCCAGCTACTCAGGAGGCTGAGGCAGGAGAATCACTTGAACCTGGGAGGCGGAGGTTGCAGTGAGCCGAGATTGCGCCATTGCACTCCAGCCTGGGCGACAGAGCGTGACCCTCTCTCAAAACAAAAAACAAAAACAAAAATCATGAAGTTGCCAAATAAGCATGTTTAGAGATAGGGAGGTAAATGCCAAAATAAACATCTAAAGGTGGTGAAAGTAGGCCGGGTGTAGCCTGAGCAACGTGAGGATACCCCATCTCTACAAAAAATAAAAAAACTGGCCGGGTGTGGTGGCTCACACCTGTAATCCCAGCACTTTGGGAGGCCAAGGTGGGTGGATCACCTGAGGTCAGGAGTTCAAGACCAACCTGGCCAACATGGTGAAACCCTGTCTCTACTAAAAATATAAAAACTAGCTGGTCATGGTGGTGGACACCTGTAATCCCAGCTACTCGGGAGGCTAAGGCAGGATAATTGCTTGAACTCGGGAGACGGAGATTGCAGTGAGCCGACACAGTGCCACTGCACTCCAGCCTTGGTGACAGAGTGAGACTCTGTCTCAAAATAAATAAATAAATAAATAAATAAATAAATAAATAAATAAATAAAATTAATAAAATAATAAAAAAAATTTTAAAAAAACTAGCTGGGCGTGGTGGCTTGCACCTGTAGTCCCAGTTACTTGGGAGGCTGAGGTGGCAGGATCTCTTCAGCCTGGGGCATCGAGGAGGGTGCAGTAAGCCGTGATCATGCCGAGGGTGACAGAGCAAGACCCTGTCTCAAACAAAAAGGTGGTGAAAGTAGTTGCCTCTGAGGAGGAGGAAATTAGAGTGGGAAGGGTCTGCTTTTTATTGTAATAGGTCTTGTAGTACTATCTGATCCTTTATGTGTATATATAACTTTGAAAACAAAAAGTAAAGAAAGAATGAAGAGTAAGAGAGGGCTGGGTGTGGTAGCTCATGCCTGTAATCCCAGCACTTTGGGAGGCTAAGGTGGGAAGATCATGAGGTCAAGAGTTCGAGACCAGCCTGGCCAACATGGTGAAACCCCGTCTCTACTAAAAATACAAAAATTAGCTGGGTATGGTGGTGGGTGCCTGTAATCCAAGCTACTCAGGAGGCTGAGGCTGGAGAATCACTTGAACCCGGGAGGCGGAGGTTATAGTGAGCCGAGATCTCGCCATTGCACTCCAGCCCGGGTGACAAGAGCGAAACTCTGTCTCAAAAAACAAAACAAAACAAAACAAAACAAAACAAAAGAAGAGAGGAAATAAATAAGAGACATAAGTGTAGAGGAGAGTGTTTTGTTTGGTTTCTCCTTTCCTTCTTCCTCTTTTTTTTCTTCCTCCCTCCTCTTTCCTTAAATGGAATAGACTTATGTGGGCTTATTTACCATGGAGGAAGAGCCATAGACACAGGTAAGAGAGGGGTGTGGTTTGGTGAATCAAGGTCTCAGTGGAGGTGGGAGGGCAGCGATCTGAGCACAGGTGGGGGGATTAGCTTTGAACTGGAGAAGGCATCTTAACCTTGGTTCTGTAGGAGGACTGGTGTAGATGTCACTGTTTGTCAGTAGGAGGTGGGAAGTTGAAATTATTCATCCTTCATTGCCTAATCTCTGTGAAAAACAGAAGTCACTTTGAGCATGAGGAAGGTAGAAAATTAGTGCGTAGGTAGCCAGGCGCGGTGGCTCACGCCTGTAATCCTACCACTTTGGGAGGCTGAGGCGGGCAGATCACCTGAGGTC
Source organism: Hylobates moloch (assembly GCF_009828535.3). Taxonomy (NCBI): domain Eukaryota; kingdom Metazoa; phylum Chordata; class Mammalia; order Primates; family Hylobatidae; genus Hylobates; species Hylobates moloch. Next base: position 35,795,459 of record NW_026652294.1, on the reverse strand, counting down.
AGGAGTTTGAGACCAGCCTGGCCAACATGGTGAAACCTCGTCTCTACTAAAAATACAAAAATTAGCCAGGCATGGTGGCGGGCGCCTGTAATCCCAGCTACTTGGGAGGCCGAGGTGAGAGAATCACTTGAACCGGGGAGGCAGAGATTGCAGTGAGTGGAGGTCGTGCCATTGCACTCCAGCATGGACAACAAGAGTGAAACTCCACCTTAAAAAAAAAAAAGAATTAGTGCATAGGATGGGAGCAGGAGAGGGAGGTAACCAGGGACATGGAGAGAGACAAAAGCTTATCGGGTGTTGGGGGCCCACCTTGGGTTAGAGACCATATATTTTTAGCAGCCCCAGATTCATATCTAGTGTCCGGTACCTAGAATGTGTTCAAAAAAGTTTGTTGGCCGGGCGCGGTGGCTGACGCCTGTAATCCCAGCACTTTGGGAGGCTGAGGCAGGTGGATCACATGAGGCCAGGAGTTCGAGACCAGCCTGGCCAACATGGTGAAACCCCCATCTCTACTAAAAAATACAAAAATTAGCCAGGCGGGGTGGCGGGCGCTTGTAATCCCAGCTACTTGGGAGGCCGAGGTGGGAGAATCGCTTGAATCCGGCAGGCGGAGGTTGTGGTGAGTCGAGATTGGGCCACTGCATTTTAGCATGGGTGACACAGCGAGAACTCTGTCTCAAAAAAAAAAAATTTGTTGAATGAACAAGCAAGTGGTTGTATGAGCACCAACCCCTGTGTTCAGAGCAGAGAAGGGAGATAGTTGGATGGATCCAGGCTGTGGATTGAGAACAGGATTGTGAACGGAGGTCGAGTGTGCTGATGAGATAGGGGTTGATATGATGACCTTGAAGTATAGGCTGGAAAGAAAAGGAAGTGTCAAGTAGTGAGAAGACAGAAGGGCCAAAAGCTTTGTGACAAAAAACCCAATAAGCTGTTTTTTTTTGTTGTTGTTGTTTTTTTTTTTGAGACGGAGTCTCGCTCTGTCGCCCAGGCTGGAGTGCAGTGGCACCATCTCGGCTCACTGCAAGCTCTGCCTCCTGGGTTCACGCCATTCTCCTGCCTCAGCCTCCTGAGTAGCTGGGACTACAGGTGCCCGCCACCACGCCCAGCTAATTTTTTTTTTTTGTATTTTTAGTAGAGACAGGGTTTCACTGTGTTAGCAGGATGGTCTCGATCTCCTGACCTTGTGATCCACCTGCCTCGGCCTCCCAAAGTGCTGGGATTACAGGCGTGAGCCACTGCGCCTGGCCATAAGCTGTTTTTTTTTTTTTCTTTTTTTGTGGCTATTATAACTGACTACATGAAAATAAATAAAAAATTTTCCTAGTGTATGAACCTAAAAAGCAAAAAGAATTTTTTTTTTTTGAGATGGAGTTTTGTTCTTGTTGCCCAGGGTGGAGTGCAGTGGCACAATTTCAGCTCACTGCAACCTCCACCTCCAGGGTTCAAGTGATTCTCCTGCCTTAGCCTCCCGAGTAGCTGGGATTACTGGCGCCCGCCACCATGCTCAGCTAATTTTTTGTATTTTTAGTAGAGACAGGGTTTCACTATGTTGGCCAGGCTGGTCTCGAACTCGACCTCAGGCGATCCACCCGCCTCGGCCTCCCAAAGTGCTGGGATTACAAATTACAGGTGTGAGCCACTGTGCCCGCCCTTAAGAAAGACAATTTTAAAAAATTTATGTTATTAAAAATACAGGAAGCCAAATGTTTGGAAGTAGACGGAGGTGATGGTTGTACAACATTGTGAATATACTAAATGCCATTGAATTAGACTATTTATTTATTTATTGAGACAGAGTTTTGCTCTTGTCGCCCAGGCTGGAGTGCAATGGAGAGATCTTGGCTCTATAAAAATACAAAAATTAGCCAGGCATGGTGGCGCGTGCCTGTAATCCCAGCTACTCGGGAGGCTGAGGCAGGAGAATGGCTTGAACCCCGGAGGCGGAGGTTGCAGTGAGCTGAGATCGCGCCATTGCACTCCAGCCTGGGTGACAAAATGAGACTCCATCTCAAAAAAAGATAATAATAAATAAATTAATTAAATAAATAAAAAGGGCAGTTTCTCAAAGTGTGTACTAATTAAAAATCCGGATTTTTGGATTCTTCTTGGTACCTTGTGACTCAGAATCTGGAAAGGTGGAGCCCGACTCTGGATTTTTACCATGGCACCCTGAGGGTTCTGATTCTCCTGAAAAAAATCTGTGATTGGCCAGGCGTGGTGGCTCATGCCTGTAATCCCAGCACTTTGGGGGACCAAGGTGGGTGGATCAGGAGGTCAAGGGTTCGAGACCAGCCTGGCCAATATGGTGAAACCTTGTCTTTACTAAAAATACAAAAATTAGCCGGGCATGGTGGCACGTGCCTGTAGTCCCAGTTACTTGGGAAGCTGAGGCAGAATAATTGCTTGAAACCTGGAGGCAAAGGTTGCAGTGAGCCAAGATTGCGCCATTGCATTCCAGCCTGGGCGACAAAGCAAGACTCCATCTGAAAAAAAAAAAAAAAAAAAAAAAAAATTGAGATCCCTGGGCTTAGAGGTCAAGGAGCAGGTGCACAGGAGTCAGAGGGATGCTGGAGATGGTATTAGAGGGGATGGGTCTTCCGCATGAGAAAGTCCAGTGTCTTCAGGGGAGGCTGCCGCTGTGGCAGGGTAAGCAAGGTCACAGGCCTTTTGGCAGCACTTAAAGCTTGTGGGTAAATGGCGATTTAACTAGAAGTCACAAGCCATAACATAGACTAAAGGCCTGTGCGAGCCGCCCCCATCTGGCTCAGCAGCCAGAAGGAACTACTTTGCCTCTGGCTGTCTCTGGCCCAGTCTCTCTGGCCTCTTTAGGTCCCAGATGTGCTGTTTCCTCCTGCCTTCACATGACACTGCCATTGCCCAGAATGCTCATCCCTGCACGGTCCCCGAACTCCCCTCATCTTTCACTTCTCTGCTTAAAGGTCACTTTCTCAGGGAAATCTTCCCCACACTCAGCCTAGCTCAGAACTCCCTGTCACGCATTCTCCTTGCTCCGGTGCTTCTCCTCTGAAGCACAGATATTGTAGTTAAATAACTAGGGAGGCCGGGCGTGGTGGCTCATGCCTGTAATCCCAGCACTTTGGGAGGCCGAGGCGGGTGGACCACTTGAAGTGAGGAGTTTGAGAACAGCCTGACCAACATGGCGAAACCCTGTCTCTACTAAAAATACAAACATTAGCTGGGAGTCGTGGCGGGCGCCTGTAATCCCAGCTACTCGGGAGGCTGAGGCAGGAGAATCGCTTGAACCTGGGAGGCGGAGGTTACAGTGAGCCGAGATGGCGCCACTGCACTCCAGCCTGGGCGGCAGAGTGAGACTCCGTCTCAAAAAAAAAAAAAAAAAAAAGGGGAATGAATTAATGTTTTTTTTTTGTTGTTGTTGTTCTACTGCTATACTATGCCTGGTACATTGTAGGGACTCAAATCAAGATTGTTTGTGGAATGAATGAAGGGGCTTTAGGAGAAAGGTTGGGCTTCAGGAGTGGAAGTGGATGATGGAGGTGAGGAATGTGAGTGGAGTGATGCTAACTCCCTCCAGCCCAGCCTGGGGCTTCGGTCAAGCCTCAGGGAGTCCCTGATGAACATCCCATGAGCAGCACTAGGATGTGGTCCCTAGGACAAGGGCCCACGGCAGCATGACGTTCTTGCTGCCCAAGCCTCAGCTTCTGTGTTAGAATGTAGGTACCAGACTCCACAGAGACGTCCTGTGGCTTGTCTGGTGAGGCCTGCGGTTGTGGCCCCACCGAGCCACAGGAGCAGACTGCTTGAGCAACCGTAAGGAGCAGTGGAAATGAACACGACTCGGTCACAACAGGTCACAGGTGGTCATGCGCGTCAGCCGCAACAGGGAAGAGCCTGCCCTGGCTAGCTCCTGTGAGCGTCTGTCTGCAGGCAAGTTAGTTTAGTTATTATGACCTCTATAAATGACTAAGTTTACTTTGTGGCCTTATCAAGCCTCACCCTCGAGTTTGGACTAAGTCAAGTTTTGATGTTTACCTTGGAACACAGCCACAGCACAGTCATCCAATAAACATTTACTGATAGCCTCTGTGTCAGGTGCCTTTTGGGTGCGGAAGAGAGACTGGGTCCTCCCCCACAAGCTAACAGAATCATGGATAAGCACACTATACACTCTCTAAACACTACAGAGAAAACACACTCATGCTTAGTAAAAGATTTATTTTCTTATTTATGCTCGGAAACAAAGAAACGGCCTTGTCCCCGAAGGGTCTCCTCTTGAAGGAATGGGAACAGAGAGAGTGATAATGGGAGGTGTTGGTGTGAGGTTGAGAGTGGGAGTTTTATCTCCCCCTTTCCCTCCTGTTACTCTTCTTTTCACTGTCCCCTTCCAGAAAATTTAGGTATGAACACAGCTTGCCACCCACTGCGGGGCTGGAGAAGCAGAGCTGCAGTCAAGAAATTAATGCCCACATTCAGCAAGAGAGGGTCCAGTGCGTATCTTGGGGGGTTGGGGGAGAGACAGTGAAGGGATTGGATGAAGCAGCTTCCAGGTGAGGGGAAGGGAAGAGGGGCTGGGACAGTTCCCTAGTGACAGTGGGGATCTCGATCCTGCCCTCACCTCTCCCAACCCCATCCCCTCCCTTCTTCCTGCCCCGCTTCCTAGCAGAGTTGATCATCATAGTCGTCATCCTTCATCCCCTTCAGCCGAAGCCGGGCAAAGTCCTCAAACACAATGTCATCATCTGTGGCATAGCTTGGTGGTGGGAAAGAGGGCTGTGAGGTGAGGGCTTCCAACTCTTTTCCCAGCCTCCCACTCCCTGTCCTCCCCGAAGCTAGGCCTCTGGGACAGAGGCATTCGAACAGCAGTGGGACCAGAGGTATTTACAGGAAAGGACAAAGAAAAGGCAGCAAGAGGCAGCCTTACGAGGCTAAGGCATCTTGATTTGATGCTACAATCCCCTTCTCCCCCCAGAAAGCAAGGAAGAGGTATGAGGGCAGATTTGAATGTTACAGGAATCTTTGTCCCAAGGGGGTCAAGTAGGGGAATGAGTTTCTTACTTGGTATCAAATTCAATGAGGTTGGTGTCCACAGGGACGTCTGTCTCTGGAGCGGCTGGGGGGATGGGAAGAGGGGGTGTGGGGGTGGGTGCTTGAAGGGCCAGTTTTCCTCCACTGGCCCTGCTTCAGGTCCTCCCTCTGAGGGCTTGGGGTGGGTAGTGTGCTCACCTGACTGGGGTCTGGGGAGGGGGATGTGGTCGTGGGGCTTGGGGTGCATAAGAACAAAAGGCAGCTCCACAGAGACATCCCTGGGGAAGGGGAGAGGCACCGTGAAGAGGACGACGACACGGGACTAGGGAGAGCCAGGGTGACCCCCACCCGGGCTCCCCCATGGCACTCACCCGCCTCGAGACACCACCAGCTTCACCTTGACCCTGTAGGACACCAGGATTCCCAGCACCTCCTTGTTGGCACCCTCCTTCACGCTGCAATTGAGGGTGGTGGAGTCAGACCAGGGCCTATCACCCTGTCACCTGGCCCACCGTGGGGTTCCCACGGGGACTCTGGGCAGGACCACAAACTCACACAGGCCCCTGGGGCCCCAGCAGCCCAGGCCGTGTATTGTACGGTGCGCACTGCAGTCCCTGCTCAGAGCCTCCTGTGGCTGCGCTCCAGTAACGGCTGACACCCTTCTCCGCTAACAGCCCTGCACCGTCGGGCTCTCCATTAGCCCCTGACTTCACCTCCTCCTCCTCTCCTGGTACTTCGTGCTCGCTAAGTTGCCCTCCGGGCCTGCTGTGTGTGGCTGTGCAGTGAGAACCCTGAACAAAGGCACAGGGAGAGATGAAATCCAGCCCTTTGTGAAGCCGAGGACCTCCAGGGCTGCTGCTGCCTGAGGGCACGATGGCACCTCCCCATTCCTCCAACACCCCAGGCTGCCCCACCTCTGGGTCTTTGTTTTCTCTCTGCCCAGAACCCTCCTCTCCTGCTCGCCCACGTTGCTTACTTCCGCTGGGTCCTTATTCCGAATTCACCTTCGCACCTCACTGTCCCCCATCTCTCCTTCTCTGCCTGGCTTTTTCTCCTTCGTACTCGTCACTAAACCTGCTGTACAGTGACCACTGATGGGATTTGTCTCTCTTCCCTCCCCTAGAATGTAAGAGTTCTTTTTGTCTCTTCTGTTCACTGATACATCCCTGGCACCTAGGATAGAGCCTGGCACATAGCACTGAACCGACGTCTGGCCCCTGGCCTGCAGAGGACCCGCCCCAGCCCCACCCTCACATGGTGCTGGAAGCCAGGTTGGTGTCCTCGTGCTTGAGTTTCCCATCCAGGGCGAGACCCCGCTTCTCCCGGTTGTCGCTGAGCAGCGGGGTTATGGTGTACACCTTACAGAACGTGGAGCTGGGAGATACCTGGTCACTGGGGGTGGGGACAAGAGAACAAGACGCTTGGGGGAACTGGGCTGGGCAAGGGGCGGCCTATCACCTTCAAGCAGCATCTCCCCTTCACTAGTCCCTTGTTTCTTTGGGCACAGGTCACAAGGGAGTAGGTTTTGGCTCAAAGTGCTCAAGAAAATTAACAGCCCAGAGCCTGGTTGTGGAGGGAATACCCTTTTAAGTGAAGATGGTGGCCGGTCACGGCGGCTCACGCCTGTAATCCCAGCACTTTGAGAGGCAGCGGCAGGTGGGTCATTTGAGGTCAGGGGTTCGCGACTAGCCTGGCCAACATGGTGAAACCTCGTCTCTATTAAAAATAAGCCAGGTATGGTGGTGCATGCCTGTAGTCCCAGCTACTTGGGAGGCTGAGGCAGGAGAATCGCTTGAACCCGGGAGGTGGAGGTTGCAGTGAGCAGAGGCGGCCCCACTGCACTCCAGGCTGGGCAACAAGAGCAAAAACTCCATCTCAAAAAAAAAAAAAAAAAAAAAAAAAGTGGAGATGGTTCAGGAAGAATTCTTCCTCCACCCTCACATTCTCCTGATCCTGCTCTTCTCCCCTAGATTGGGACCTGGGTCTCTCCCATTACTCACTCTTGTTCGAGTTGCGCCACAGGACACTTGTACTGGGCGGTGCTGAAGAGGCAGATGTCGGCGTACTGTCTCACTGTGGGGTGGGACGGGGTCAGGTAGCTCTGGATGGAGCACAAGCCACCACCACACCACAACTCCAGACCCCGTGGCGTGGCCCCCCCATGCTGCCCCCTGAAGCAGTAAACACCGAGGTTCCCCATATCATTCTGGAACAACCTAAATTTTTTGAGCCCTGGTGGGTCTCCCGCACTGGGAAATGGCCCGGGCTGAGGTCACACCAGGAGCCACCTGTGCAGTACGCCCTCCCCAAAGATGCCCTTCCAAACCCCACCTCCTACCAGAGACTTTGATCTTCTTGACGGTCTTGGTGGAGTTGTTGGTGACGTGGACATTTACATTGAGGGGCTCCCCATGGTAGTACAGCTTTTGGGGGGAGGGGGTCATGTGAATTGGATCTGGTTTTCACTGTTCCCATCATCAGTGTGTCCCCAAACACAGACACATTGTTCTGGCCCCCTCCCCTCAAACCCAAGCCCACGGCAACTCTCCACACCCAGCCAAGGCAACCTCCTTTACAAATGTCATCTTGACGTGTGGCTTCGCCCCTCCCCCAGGGTCTAAACTGCACCGTGGCATCCGCGTCACCCTCTCACACCCCACCTCCTTGTCCAGGGAAGCCTCGAGGTGCAGGGACCGGTCAGACATGAGGAAGTGGCGTGTGGTTTCGGCTGAAGGCTGGGGGCCGGGTTTCTCTGGGGCGAACTGCACCTTTCGGATCACCAGCCGCACAGAGTTCCTGGGATGGGGATGAGGGCAGGATGGGTCGGTCCTCAGACACCCCAACCCCTACTCCTCCCCCGCACGGGGCCTGGGCTCCTGGAAGTGGGGAGGAAAGTCTCCTCTTACACCACAGAGGAGGTCGCTTCCCTTACCTTTTGTGGCTTTTCTCTTCTAGTGATTTAGCACAGAAGGCTCGAATCTCAAAGTCTACGCCACAGGCCTCGGGAGGGGGAGAAAAGGCCACATCTTACCAAAGGCTCCCGCCACCATCACTCCCCTTTCTTCCTCCCCCTTCCCTCCTCTCGGGCAGGGACTCTTGCCCCATTGTGGTCTCACGACCCTGGGGACTAAGTCTTCTTCCTCTCCAAAGCCCAGAACCTGGCAGAGGCTTGGTCATGGTAGTGCAAGGGGAGCCCCCATCCCCAGATCCACGCAGGTCCGGAGAACAGGAGGCAGTGTCACGCGTGCACAATGACCACCATATACATCCCACTTCCATGGGGGACACTGGCCTACCCTCGGCCCCACCCTGGCATCTCGACAGTTCACCCTGTGGCCCAGCTGTGCCTCCAGGCTCCTGCTGGCCCCTGTCCTGCCCAAGGAGCCCTCAGAGCTGTTCCTCCCATACCTTCCCTGTATCCTCTGGGCCTGGCTGCAGTGTGACGGAGCATGGAAGATTCTGGGGTATCTGTGGCGGAGGAAAGAGAAGACTTCAGTTCTTCCAGAAAGCCCCCAGATCTTCCTCCAGATCTCAACCTAAGAGGCTGGAGAGGCTGGGTGTGGTGGCTCACGTCTGTAATCCCAACACTTTGGAAGGCCGAGGTGGGCGGATCACCTGAGGTCAGGGGTTCCAGACCAGCCTGACCAACGTGGCAAAACCCCATCACTACTAAAAATACAAAATTAGTCGTGTGTGGTGGTGCATGCCTGTAATCCCAGCTACTCGGGAGGCTGAGGCATGAGAATCACTTGAACCTGGGAGGCGGGGGTTGCAGTGAACCAAGATTGTGCCACTGCACTCCAGCCTGGGCGACAGAGCGAGACTTTGTCTCAGCCAAAAAAAAAAAAAAAAAGAAGGCTGGAGAAAGGACTCCTGGGGATGAGAAAGGAAGAAGGAAGGGGCTCCAGAGAGGAGGCAGATAATCAAGGGCTTCCTGAATGCACTGGGACCCTGAAGGGAAGTGGATCTAGGGTCCCTGCCTCACTGTTTCTTCCAGATCTGCCCATAGCAGGTGCCTTACCCCCACCCCAGACACAGTCCCAGCCCCCGCCCCCTGGCCCTCGGAGGGCAGGGGCATCCTCACTGTGAAGAAGAAGGGGTGGGCATGCTGGCCCAGCTTCCTCAGCAGCCGGTCCTGCAGGCGGGTGGGGGGCCGGGGTGGGTTGGGCACTGGGGGGAAGGCCTGGTAGGTGGCAATGAACAGGTCTTTGCGGAAGGACAAGCCCAGCACATCCAGGTCTTCACGGCCATAGCGGAAGGCGCAGGTGAGGGTCACAAACACTGGCAAGGGAGGGTAAGATGAGTGGTCAGGAGCCCCACTTCCCCAGTCCCCCGGCACCTAGCAGCCGCTGCTCCTCCCTCAGCAGCATAAGACTTGCCTGAACCCTACTCCTGGCTTCCACCTCCAGCCTCCATCTCTCTGGGGCGCCCTTCCAAGGCCAGCCCATTTCACTTCCCTAGCCCCCACTTTCCCTGGGCCCCCTGGACTTGGGGCCAGTACCTTTGCGGTCCTTCAGGTAGTCAGGGTCCACAAGCACCACGCCATCTAGGAGGGGGACACACCAGCTCACTTCCTGAAAGGGCCGCTCCCCCCTTTCCTGGGCCCGGGAACTTCTTTCCCTCTTGGGGAACGAGCTGTCCCTTTCTGGGAAAACTTACCTACAGGGTCCACTTTGTCCAGGTGATCTACGAAGTCCCGCTTGCCCAAGTACACGGTGAGCTGAGGATGCCAAGGGGTCACAAGGGAGATTGGGGAGGATGGTGACAGGGCATCGGAGCCCTCAAAACTGGCTGCCCTGCCCGGGGATCTCCAGGCTGGGCTATCAGGAAGGAGTTTCTCCAGGTTTCCTCCCAGTAGTGTTGGAAAGTGAGGGTGCTGGCGTTTCTCAGACTAGTGGAACTTTAGGCTTTTGAGCTGCTCCTTTATCTCTGCACACCTCTGCCCACCAGCCCAGTGTGTGTGTGTGTGTGTGTGTGTGTGTGTCCTCAGCCAACCAGTCAGGTGTGTGTGTGTGAACATGTGTGTGCATGTGTGTCCGTGTGTGTCCTCAGGGAGGACTCGGCCCAACCAGCGAGGTGTGTTTGTGTGTGTCTGTGTGTGTGTGTGTATGTGTGTGTGCATCCTCAGGGAGGACTCAGCCCAACCAGCCAGGTGTGTGTGTGTGTGTGTGTGTGTGTCTGTGTGTGTGTGTGTCTGTGTGTGTGTGTGTCTGTGTGTGTGTGTGTGTGTGTTTGGATCCTCAGGGAGAACTCAGCCCAACCAGCCAGCTAGAGAGCAGCTGCCACCCTCACTAGGTCCCCTCAAGGGGCTCTAGGATAAATAGGCCATAGCCCGGGGGCTGTTAACTTTTCCCAGCCCCACGCACCTTGGGTTGGCCCCTAGGAGGGCTACAGGCACATGGCTTGCTTCTGGCCTCCTCCTCTGTGGTCTTGCTTGGGGACCCAACCCTGCCCCACCCAGCCCCGTGGCTGGCTCAGGCTGAGCAGCCTCTGCGGCAAGGGGCTTCAGGAGGGAAGGAAGTCGGCACTTAGCTGTCACAGGAAGTGGGGAGCTAGGGGTTGGGGATCATCTTTGGGCAGGTTGGGGATCGTCTAGGGGAAGGCTGGGCTTTGTTGGGGCCCAGGGAGGGTCAAAAGGGTAAGTGCTGTGGAGACTCACCTTGCAGTTAGGGCTCGACTTCTTGAAGACCCTAACAAAACAGAAAGGGAAACCCCACTGCCTCCCTCAGACTCAGCAGGGACCCCACACCAGGACCCTCTCCCTCCCAGGCCTGAGAAGCAGAGCTCACCCAGGCCTCCTGTCTGAGGCTGCAGGGCTTTGCCCAGCTCTGCCCCTTTCCCCTTCTTCCCGGAAGGTCCTTCCTATTTCTAACGTGGTGGCAAGGGGAAATGCCCCTTGTCTTGTCCACCCTCCTTCGTCCCCTTCCGTCCCTAGTAATGGCCACTGGTTGCCCTAGGAACCACCCAGGCTCTTCCCAGAGGACCCGAATGGGCAGGTAGCCGCAGTGTCTGGGTAAGACCTAACCATCTTTCCATCTGGTCTACAGCTCTGACAGCTGGAGCATATAGGAGAGCAATGACCCTGGCCTTTGGCCCTCAGATAGTTTCTACCACAGGCCCTACCCCAGTTCGACTCTACTCACCTCCAACTGTCCCCAACTCCGACCTCAACAGCTTAAAAGCCTATTTGTCTTTTAAGGCCCAGCCTTTAGGAAGCTGACCCAGCCCAGACCCTGGTCACTCCTTGTTTTGGGTTTCTGTCACACCTTGTTTATGTTTTACTTGTGGTGTGGTAGCACACAAGGACAGTTAGCTCCCTCCCTCCTCAGACTGTGAGCCTCAGAGGCCTTATTCATTTAGGCATCTCCAGCACAATGCCAGCCATATTATGAAGATGATAATGCTGCTAACGACTACTCCATGCCCAGCACTGTTCCAAGTGTTTCAAATGTGTCATCTCTTGTAATACTCTGTTTTTTGAGATGGAGTCTCACTCTGTCGCCCAGGCTGGAGTGCAGTGGTGCGATCTCAGCTCACTGCAACCTCCGCCTCCCAGGTTTAAGCGGTTCTCCTGCTTCAGCCTCCCGAGTAGCTGGGATTACAGGCGTGAGCCACCATGCCTGGCTATGTTTTGTATTTTTTTTTTTTTTTGGAGACGGAGTCTCACTCTATCACCAAGGCTGGAGTGCAATGGCGCGCTGTCAGCTCACTGCAACCTCCACCTCCTGGGTTCAAGCAATTCTCGTGCCTCGGCCTCCTGAGTAGCTGGGATTAGAGGTGCCCGCCATCATGCCTGGCTAATTTTTTTTTTGAGACGGAGTCTCACTCTGTCACCCAGGCTATAGTGCAGTGGTGCGATCTTGGCTCACTGCGAACTCTGCCTCGTGGGTTCACGCCATTCTCCTGCCTCAGCCTCCCGAGTAGCTGGGACTACAGGCACCCGCCACCATGCCCGGCTAATTTTTTGTATTTTTAGTAGAGATGGCGTTTCACCGTGTTAGTCAGGATGGTCTCGATATCCCGACCTCGTGATCCACCTGTCTCAGCCTCCCAAAGTGCTGGGATTACAGGCGTGAGCCACCTCGCCCGGCCGCTAATTTTTATATTTTTAGTATAGATGGGGTTTCCCTATGTTGGCCAGGCTGATCTCAAACTCCTGACCTCAAGTAATCCGCCCGCCTCAGCCTCCCAAAGGGCTGGGATTACAGGCTTGAGCCACTGTGTCTGGCTTGTATTTTGTATTTTTTTAGTAGAGACGAGGTTTCCCCATGTTAGCCAGGCTGATCTCCAACTCCTGACCTCAGGTGATCCACCCGCCTCAGCCTCCCAAAGTGCTGGGATTACAGGTGTGAGCCACCGTGCCTGGCCTTAGGTTGCAGTGAGCCGAGACTGAGCCACTGCACTCCAGCCTGGGTGACAGAGCAAGACTCTGTCCCAAATAAATAAATAAATAAATAAATAAAATAAATAAATAAAATAAAACCACCCAGTGATGGAGGTCCTAATATCTCTATTTTACAGGTGAGGAAACTGAGGCAGAGAGAGGTCAAGTGTTTTAAGGTCACAGAGAGAGTAAATGGTGGGAATTAATAGAAACCAAGGCAGTCTGGCTCCGAGTCCATTCTCTCAATCAATATTACACTATCTGTCTCTGCAGTTGGCATAGTTTGTTGAATTGAAGGTTATTCGCTTTCCAGTTGCTGAAACAATTTAAGCCTGGACTCCACCCATTGCTGGGAGGGTAAGGAAGTGTTTGGCAACCCCAGTGATCTGGCCAATTGTGGGCCTGTTCTTTGAAGCACCATCTTACTCCTCCCAATCCACTCTGCCTCAGCAGTGATCCCTGGAAAGGATCTTCAGATAGATAGCAGAACGTGAAATCCTGCCAACTAGCCCATCCCTCCTCCAACTCCACCACCCCATTCCCAGAGGACCCCAATGGGCAGGTTACCGCAGTGTCTGGGTAAGACCTAACCATCTTTCCATCTGGTCTCCAGCTCTGACAGCTGGAGCATATAGGAGAGCAATGACCCTGGCCTTTGGCCCTAAATGGTTTCTACCATAGGCCCAGTTTCTGCTACAACTTCACTTGCCCCTTCTTCCCAGAAAGCCAAGCTGTCCAAAGGTTGTAAGGCAAAGGGTATGGAGGCCCCCAGGTATTCCTAACCAATAAAAGAGAATACGCATGGATATGGTGGCCGCTAGAATAAACACCCTATCTGCCGTCCCGTCCCAACTTGGGGGCTGAGTGCCGTGGCATCATTCAGACTCTCCCTCCCCTTTGCTTCTGGTTTTCCTCTGTCCTTCCATTAGGAGCCCTGGCACAGGGCTGTGACAGCCACAATCAGTGGGCCAACTGGAGTGTGGTTCTGGGGCAATTGCCCTGGAGCAGCTGCAAGGCACCTGCCCTTTGGATCCTAACCCAGCCACCTCCTGCCAGGCTGGGGAGGAGCAGCGTGCATATACTAGGCTGGCCAAGGAGGCAGAGTGTGGGGATGACCAGGGAGGTGCCCAGTGGGAGCAGGGGTAGCTGAAGCAGATGTCCTTTCACACTTCCTGCTATTCTCTCCATTTCCTGTGGCCCAGAATTTGATGGGGGTGAGGGAAATTGTGCCAAGTTAGCAGTCCCCTTTGCTCCATCTGTCCCACTCCCTGAACCACATAACGGAAATCAGGGGCCTCCCACAAGTCAGCAACTTCCCCTTTCTCTGGGATGTTTAAACCCTGATCCAGGGCACCGATCATCTCTCTGATGATCTCTTTCTGATGCTCGTCTACTTGATGCTCAGAAATCCGGGTTCTCATACTCTATAGGTTGGAAGTGGGGTTGATATGATGTTTTGCAGAGCAAGCCAGAGCTCAGGACCAATTCCCTATTCCTGATACCCTCTGGGTTGAGGCCTACAGCCCCAACCTTTTCGTCTTTTGCTCCTGCTCCCCTGGGACGCAGGCATTCGCCCCTTGCCCCTTGGGGGTGTTGAGTCACAACAGGAAGTGGATTTTGCTAGAGACCAAAAAAGAGAACTCAGGGTATCAGTGGAAGGAAAGAGCCTCGATTGCACAGAAAACATCCGGGGAGTGGACGCGCGCCCAAGGTGAATACTGCCTCCCCCACTCCCAGGGAGAGGGATACGATCTAGTTTCAGGGAGGGTCGCCACGCACTCGGCTCCCCCAAGATGAAGCTGTTGCTCCTGGCAACCCAAGGGAAGGTAGAAGTTTGGGTGAGGAGCCACCCGGCCCTCGGGACAGGTGTGGGCAGCGCGACTACCTGGGGGATATTGGACAGGAGGCTTTCCATTGGCTTGGCGCGAGTCTGGAGTGGATCCCCCCCTCCCGGCATCCAGCCTCCCCGTACACGACCCCTTGGGGCTAGCCACCTGCTTCTCCTTCCTCCGTCCCTGCATCGCAGCCTGCACGGGAGAGCCCAGTAGTCTGGCCCCACATCCCTGCGAGAACCCCGACACCGGTTTTTCTGATCCCCCTCAGGCCTCGTTTTCTGCAGGGGCCCGGACATTTCCCCCCACCCTCATTATCCTCGAGGACCTGCGCGTGCGGCCCCGGATGGCTGTCCCTAGGGACCCAGGCGTCCGGCCCCCAGATACTCTCCGCTGCGCCCTCGTCTGGGACCGTCCCAGCCCCCGCCCCGAGCCGCCGCCCATGCCCCGCCGCGTGGCCCCACCTCCCTTACCTGGTCCCGGGTTTCTCCCCCATGGTGCGCGCGCCCGCCGCCCGCTCGGTTCGCGGCTCGCTCGCAGCCTCCTCGCCCGCTGCCAAGATCCCTGCTCCTCCCCGCGCCAATGCGCACGCGCGCCCTCCGCGCTCTCGCCTCTTCCCCCTCCCTCCCGGCCCCGCTCTGGTCTTGGGGAACAGGGGCCAGATGCGTCAGCCGGATCGCGCGCGCCGCGGCGCTGCCCGCCCTCTCCTAGCAGACACACGGGGCCATTGGCTCCGCCCCCAGCCCTTCGCGCTCCATCCCAGCCGGGTAGCCCTCCCCCGCGCGCGGGGCCCGCTCCCGCTCCTCCCGCCCATCTCCCCGCCCCGCTGCAACCCCTTGAAACCGATTGGACCCCCCTAAACCAAGGCGCCCGCCTTCCAGGGGATCTAAGTCTTTCGATTGGCCCTCGGCATCCAGAACCTGCAGGGGTCTCCTCCCCTTTGTTTGCTTTCTCAGTGGCGGTGGGGGCGACCGGGCTGTTGGGGGCGGTGGAATGAGCTGAAGCGCCGTCTGGGAAGGAGGATGGTGGGGGGGAACACGTGGGTGAGCGGTTCAATTGCGTGATGCTTGCTTCAGTGCTCGCCGCTCACCTGCTCCACTCGGAGCGTGCCGCCTTCTGTGGCCAGCCCTCCCGCTTCTTCACTGCAGCGTGTCAGCTCCTCCTGGTGTTACATTTGATCTTCGCAGGGTTCCCTTTTCCAATGTCTCTGACTATCCATCTCCTTCACCCACCCATCCCAGCTAACATCCACTCACTCACCCGCTCCCATCCATCGGTCCAACTATCTACCCATCCATCCGTGCCTATGTTATGCTATTCACTATGCCAATCGATGGGGACACATATGAATTACCATGGCCCCTGCCTTCCTAGAATAGTTGAGGAGACACATACACAGGTATTACCCAGGAATGCTATTACAGAGGTCTGAGTCAGAAGACACAGCCGCTAACAGCGCTTGGCCCAGGCGGGGGTGGAGGGAGTGCCGGCTGTCCAGAGCGGGGAACAGATGAGGACAGTCTTTCTGAAGAATGTGCAGAAGTTTTTTTTTTTTTTGAGACAGAGTCTCACTCTGTCGCTGAGGCTGGAGTGCAGTGGTGACAGGTGACAGCATGCTGGCAGCCCTCACAGTCCTCGCTTGCTCTTGGCGCCTTCTTGGCCTTGGCGCCCACTCTGGCCGTGCTTGAGGAGCCCTTCAGCCTGCCGCTGCACTGTGGGAGGCCGTTTCTGGGCTGGCCAAGGCCGGAGCCGGTTCCCTCAGCTTGTGGGGAGGTGTGGAGGGAGAGGCGCGGGCGGGAACCGGGGCTGCGCGCAGTGCTTGCGGGCCAGCGCGAGTTCCAGGTGGGCTTGGGTTCGGCAGGCCCCATACTCGGAGTGGCCGGCCAGCCCGGGGCAGTGAGGGGCTTAGCACCTGGGCCATCAGCTGCTGAATTTCTCAGCAGGCCTTAGCTGCCTTCTGGAGGGGCAGGGCTTGGGAGTTGCAGCCCGCCATGCCTGAGCCTCCCCCGCCCCGTGGGCTCCTGTGCGGCCGAGCCTCCCTGCTCCACGGCACCCAGTCCCATCGACCACCCAAGGGCTGAGGAGTGCGGGCACACAGCGAGGGACTGGCAGGCAGCTCCACCTGAGGCCCCCATGTGGGATCCACTGGGTGAAGCCAGCTGGGCTCCTGAGTCTGGTGGGGACTTGGAGAACCTTTATGTCTAGCTAAGGGATTGTAAATACACCAATTGGCATTCTGTATCTAGCTCAAGGTTTGTAAACACACTAATCAGCACCCTGTGTCTAGCTCAGGGTTTGTGAATGCACCAATTGACACTCTGTATCTAGCTACTCTGGTGGGGACTTGGAGAACCTTTGTGTCTATACTCTGTATCTAGCTAATCTAGTGGGGACTGTGGAGAACTTTTGTGTCTAGCTCAGGGATTGTAAACGCACCAATCAGCACCCTGTCAAAACGGACCAATCAGCGCTCTGTAAAATGGACCAATCGGCTCTCTGTAAAACGGACCAATCAGCAGGATGTGGGTGGGGCCAGATAAGAATAAAAGCAGGCTGCCTGAACTCCAGTGGCGACCCGGTCGGGTCCTCTTCTAGATTGTTTTTGTGACAAGTCTTGCTGCTGTTCACTCTTTGGGTCCACACTGCTTTTATGAGCTGTAACATTCACTGTGAAGGTCGACAGGTTCACTCCTGACGCCAGCAAGACCTTGAACCCACCAGCAGGAACGAACAACTCCAGATGTGCTGCCTTAAAAGCTGTAACACTCACCGTGAAGGTCTGCAGGTTCACTCCTGAGCTAGCAAGACCACCAACCCACCAGAAGGAAGAAACTCCGGACATGCCTCCTTTAAAAACTGCCTCACGGGGAGTGAGGGTCCATGGCTTCATTCTTGAAGTCCTGAGCTAGCAAGACCACCAACCCACCAGAAGGAAGAAACTCCGGACATGCCTCCTTTAAGAACATGCCTCACGGGGAGTGAGGGTCCATGGTTTCATTCTTGAAGTCAGTGAGACCAAGAACCCCACCAGTTCCGGACACGGTGGACCTGTGTCTGCTCACTGCAACTTCCATCTCCTGGGTTCAAGCAGTTCTCCTGCCTCAGCCTCTCAGGTAGCTGGGATTACAGGCGTCCACTACCCCGCTCGGCTAGTTTTTATATATATATATTTTTAGTAGAGATGGGGTTTCACCATGTTGGCCAGGCTGGTCTTGAACTCCTGACCTCAGATGATCCGCCTGCTTGGGCCTCCCAAAGTGCCGGGATTACAGGCGTGAGCCACTGCACCCAGCCTTTTTTTTTCTTTTTTTTGAGATGGAGTCTCACTCTGTCACCTTGGCTGGAGTGCAGTGGTGTGATCTCGGCTCACCGCAACCTCTGCCTCCTAGGTTCAAGCAATTCTCTGCCTCAGCCTCGCGAGAAGCTGGGATTACAAGCATCTGCAACGCGTGGCTACTTTTCATATTTTTAATAGAAATGGGTTTTCACCATGTTGGCCAAGCTGGTCTCGAACGCCTGACCTTGTGTTCCACGTGCCTCAGCCTTCCAAAGTGCTGGGATTACAGGTGTGAGCCACTGCGCCCGGCCAGGCAGACGTTGAGAAAAGGCATTTCAAAGAGAAAGACAAGGCCCATCCTGTTGCGTAGTGTTGGTGGGGAAGCCTGGAACAGGCTGTGGAAGATTTTGTATAGCAGATGGAGTGAGATTGAGGGCCCCACAGAAGGACACGTGGAACCAATAGTTGGTTTTTAAAGCAGAGGGGGTTGGGCGCGGTGGCTCAGGCCTGTAATCTCAGTACTTTGGGAGGCCGAGTGGGGCGGATCACCTGAGGTCAGGAGTTCCAGACCAGTCTGGCCAACATGGTGAAATTTAGCCTATAATCCCAGCTACTCGTGAGGCTGAGGCAGGAGAATTGCTTGAACCTGGGAGACGGAGGTTGCAGTGAGCTGAGATCATGCTGTTACACTCCAGCCTGAGTGACAATAGGGAAACTTCGTCTCAAAAACAAACGGGCCGGGCGTGGTGGCTCATGCCTGTAATCTCAGCACTTTGGGAGGCCGAGGCGGGCGGATCACGAGGTCAGGAGATCGAGACCATCCTGGCTAACATGGTGAAACCCTGTCTCTACTAAAAAAATACAAAAAATTAGCCGGGCATGGTGACACAGGTGCCTGTAGTCCCAGCTACTTGGGACGCTGAGGCAGGAGAATGGCCTGAACCTCGGAGGCAGAGCTTGCAGTGAGCCGAGATCGCGCCACTGCACTCCAGCCTGGGTGACGGTGTGAAACTCCGTCTCGAGGAAGAAAAAAAGAAAAAAACAAAACAAAAAACCTCCAAAAACCCCAAAATGAGCCAAGTATAGTGGCTAGTGCCTAGAGTCCCAGGTACTAGGGAGGCTGAGGTGGGAGGATTGCTTGAGCTGGGAGGTCAAGGCTGCAGTGAGCTGTGATCATGCCACTGCACTCTAGCGTGGGGAAATGTTTTTTCAGCACCTTTTATGTACCAGGCACTGTTCTAGGTGATGGGAATAGCATAGTGTAGGAGACAAGAGATAGTTAATAAATAACAAAGCAAATTTCTGGTAATGACATGAATTATAAGCAGGCAAATGTGATGGAGGCTGGTGGGGGTTGGAGTGGGAGCTACCTAGAAAGAAGTCTTCTCAGGATGGCAAGATGGTGTCAGTTACACAGAATCAGAGGACAGTTTCTCCAGCAGAATCAGCAACATGCGCAAAGGTTCGGATGTGGGAATGGGCTTTGCTGGAGAATAGAAAGAAGGCTAGTGTGGCTCAAAAATAGGAAGAGAGAAGGAAAGTGGTACTTGTGGTATGTGTTGAGGTCAGGGAGGTGGGTATGTGTCAGATTGGGTGGATTCTTGTAGGCCTCAGTGAGGAGATGGGATTTCATTCTCATCACATTTGGAAGCCACAGAGAGGTTTAAGGAGTGACAAGAACTGGTTTACATTTCAAAAGACCACTTTGGTTGCTGTGTGAAGGGACTGCAAGTGTGCCAAAAGGGAAGCAGAGAGCAAAGAAGGCTTTGTAGGAGGCTATTGTAAGAGACTAGGTGAGAGTGAATGGTAATTTGGACCCGAGCAGCAGTGGAGATGGAGAAAAATTAACGCTATTTGGTTAATGTATTTTGGAGGCAGAATGCCAGGACTTGAAGGATTGGATAGGAGGCAATAAGAGGAAAAATGGGCCAGGCAGGGTGGCTCACATCTGTAATCCCAGGACTTTGGGAGCCTGATGCCGGCGGATCACTTGAGGTCAGGAGTTTGAGACCAGCCTGGCCAACATGGTGAAGCCCCGTCTCTACTAAAAATACAAAAATTAGCCGGGCATGGTGGCAGGTGCCTGTACTTCCAGCTACTTGGGAGGCTGAGGCAGGAGAATCACTTGAACTTGGGAGGCGGAGGTTGCAGTGAGCCGAGATCACGCCATTGCACTGTAGCCTGGGTGACAGACTCCTCCAAAAAAAAAAAAAAAAAAAAAAAATCGATGACTTGGATTTGAATCTAACAATCACAAAAGTACACAAACATAGCGGTATTAGCGTGTTCACTACAGCGTTTGCATTAGCAAAAAGCTGGAGCAGCCTTTAAGTATTAATTCAGCAATAGAATTATTAAATCATGGCGCACCCATTTCATTCATACCACACAGTTTAAAAAACAGCATAAAGAAGGCCATGCGTGAAAAAAAGTCACACGCAGACCCCAATCTTGTAAAATATTCATTTATGTGCTTGTTCATAGACTAATATTAGGAAAGTATACACGCTGCTGGGGCAGGGCTTTGCGGGGAGGGGCAGTTTTTCTTCTTACTTTATGCCCTTCTATACTGTTTGAATTGGCTTTTGCAAGGCGCACATCTTGTATCATTTCTGAAGTTGCAAATGTAGTTAAAAATGTCTGTGATTTCAAGTTACCTAGATAGTTATTGATTCCTTCTCTTTCCCTGCCGCCGCCAAGTTGCGCAGAGGTGGAGACTTGGGTACGTTCAAGATTCAGCTTCACCCGTAACCCACCGCCATGGCCGAGGAAGGCATTGCTGCTGGAGGTGTAATGGACGTTAATACTGCTTTACAAGAGGTGCTGAAGACCGCCCTCATCCACCATGGCCTAGCACGTGGAATTCGCGAAGCTGCCAAAGCCTTAGACAAACGCCAAGCCCATCTTTGTGTGTTTGCATCCAACTGTGATGAGCCTACTATGTATGTCAAGCTGATGGAGGCCCTTTGTGCTGAACACCAAATCAACCTAATTAAGGTTGATGACAACAAGAAACTAGGAGAGTGGGTAGGGCTCTGTAAAATTGACAGAGAGGGGAAACCCCGTAAAGTGGTTGGTTGCAGTTGTGTAATAGTTAAGGACTATGGCGAGGAGTCTCAGGCCAAGGATGTCATCGAAGAGTACTTCAAATGCAAGAAACACACACACACACACACACGAGTTATTGATTCCTGGGCCGGGCGCGGTGGCTCATGCCTGTAATCCCAGCACTTTGGGAGGCCGAGGCGGGCGGTACACCTGAGTTCAGGAGTTCAAGACCAGCCTGGCCAACATGGTGAAACTCCATCTCTACAAAAGTACAAAAAAATTAGCCAGGCGTGGTGGCGCGCGACTGTAATCCCAGCTACTCGGGAGGCTGAGGCAGGGAAATCGCTTGAACCCGGGAGGTGGAGGTTGCGGTGAGCCGAGATCGCGCCACCGCACTCCAGCCTGGGCCACAGAGCAAGACTCCGTCTCAAAAAAAAAAAAAAAAAAGAGTTATTGATTCCTACAGCGAAGATGTCCCGAGACTCCGTCCGCTAAATAGAAATCGTTCGGACTTTGGCGCCTTTTGTCCGGACCACGTGTACCTTAAACATCACAGGACCGCCTCGGACACGCTCACAGGCAGCCTCACCCGCCATCACTCCGAGAACCGAGAACCCCGCTGCCTCGGCGCCCTGGCTGCTCTCTCCGCGCATGCTCCTTTTCAGCCTGAGCCCGAGAGTCCAGCCTGCCTTCACCCAGTGCGCAGGACCGCAGCCCCCTCCCCACGCCCCCTCCCCAGTAGGCGGCCGTCGCGGTGTGTTTGCGTCATCGCGCCACGCCACCACTGGAGCCCGGGGGGAAGATGGCGGCAGCCGTTCTGAGCGGGCCGTCTGCGGGCTCCGCGGCTGGGGTTCCTGGCGGGACCGGGGGTCTCTCGGCAGTAAGCTCGGGCCCGCGGCTCCGCCTGCTGCTGCTGGAGAGTGTTTCTGGTTTGCTGCAACCTCGAACGGGGTCTGCCGTTGCTCCGGTGCATCCCCCAAACCGCTCCGCCCCACATTTGCCCGGGCTCATGTGCCTATTGCGGCTGCATGGGTCGGTGGGCGGGGCCCAGGTGAGTCCGTGGCCCGCGTGCCCGCGGCCCTGTGGGGAGGTTGGCGCGGCACCTGTGCGCTGGGATTACGGTGCAGTGCAAGTGCGATAGGGAGGTTGAGGGAAGGAGAGCTGCAGGCAGAAAGGGGATGCAGGTATCAGTCCGGACGGGATGCACGTATTTCTCCTTTATCGGCCAAGAGTTTCTCCAGGGGAAAAATGGGCCTTATTTTTCTGTTGTTAGGCTATTGGTCGGCACACAGGAATCGATTAGGTTTCAGGCCCGGTCACTGACTAGTTGTATAATCTAAAAGCCTCTTTTTCCTCTGCCAATATCTGTTTCGGGGATTGTTTCGACTGACTTAATGACGCATTCAACAATAAACATTTACCGAGCTCTTATTGAGGGTCAGATACTGTACTAGGCGCCCCGGTTACAGACGTGGTGGCGATACACAAAATGCTGTGAAACAAGATGAGAATTGAGTATCAGGGGTCTCTAACCTTATCTGAAGACTGGCAGAGATTTTCCAAAGAAACCGGCGTTTAAGCTGAGACCCTAAGGATGAATAGGGGTTGGGTAGGGAAAAAAGATGGGAGGGGCTGTGTCAGTCAGAGGAGAGCTCATGTGGGAAGGCCCTGTGGTGGGAAGGCCCTGTGGTGGGAAGGCCCTGTGGTAGGAAGGAACGGGAAAGAAGGGCATCGTTCCTGGGGCTCAGATGTGGAGGGGAAGAGAGTGGGTACGTATGAGACTGGTGAGATGGGTAGGCAGTGGTCGGGTCATGCAGAGCTTTTTAGGCCGGGTTAGGAGCCTTTGGACTTCTATAAGAATGGAATCTAATAACCATTCAGTTCTGCAAGCTAGACACTCAAGTAATTCTAAACTCTTCTTCATACACCTCCATAAGCAATCTATCAAGTCCTGTTGATTTTATCCTTTGAGTAGTTTTCAGCTCTGTCCACTCTTTTTCCATCTTTCTCATTGCCCCCATTCTAGCTTGAACCCCCACCATCTTGTCCAGGTGAAGGCACTGATTCTAAGAAGGCATATTTCTAGCCCGTAATAGCTGCTCCTTTAACAATCTCCTATCCTCCCTTCTCTCCCACTAAACCTCCCGCAAATTCTACCCATCCTTCAAGACCCATATACACGAGATCTTCTGTGTCCACCCTTCATTCCTGGGACCTTCCCAGCTCTATGCTACCTTCCAGGAAGATGGTTGTCACAATCTGCTGAGTGGTTCAATAACTTTAGCCTCAGATTTATCACATATAACCCTATCTGTTTGTCTTTAACATTACTCTGCATAATTGAGGGTGACAAAACTGTATCTCTGCTATCTCAGCCCAGTATCAGAGGCTGGAGCTGATTATGTATTTTCTCTTCTCTCTAAATTCCCCTCTTCTAATTTATGTGGTTTTCATCAGTCAGTTATATTACAGTGGGTTTTTTTTCCTGTTTTCTTTATCTCACAATAGTCCCAGAATTATTATTATTATTTTTGAGACAAGGTCTTACTCTGTCACCCAGGTTGGAGTGCAGTGGCATGATCTTGGCTCACTGCAACCTCCATTTCCCAGCCTCAAGGGATCCTCCCACCTCAGCCTCCAGAGTAGCTGGGACCACAGGCATGTGCCACCATGCCCGGCTAATTTGTATTTTTGGTAGAGACGAGGTTTTGCCATGTTGCCCAGGCTGGTCTCAAACTCCTGAGCTCAGGCGATTCACTTGCCTTGGCTTCCCAAAGTGCTGGGATTACAGGCACGGGCCACCATGCCTAGCCCCCCAGAAATTTTTTTTTATAAGTATTTGTGAAATATTACCTATCCTGCCTATAAATGTGTGATTTCTTTCATCTGTTTCAGGACTTCCTCTCCTCCCTCAAAGTCAACTACATGAACTTAATGTCTTGCTTATTTTTCTTAATGTCTGAAGTCTAGTAGAATTTTGAGTAAAGAAGCTAAAAGTGATGTGGGAAACTAGGGCCACCCTTTAATATTACCTGTGCTACATTTTTAGATACATCCTGCCTTGAATTTTTTTTCTACTTGTGTCCTTTGATTTGGATCCTCAATACATGGGATTATGTGGTGGGTTTCCTTTCCTTCCCCAAAGGTTTCATTCAAATAACATTTATTGAGTATCTGTTATAACAATAGATTGTTATAACAATCTCAAACATTTATTGTTTGAGTGTAACAATACTCAAACATTTATTGAGTATCTGTTATAACAAATCAAACATTTATTGAGTATCTGTTATATTTAGGTACTGTTCCTCGTCCCTAGGTAGATAAATAAGACATGGTCCTTTCCCTCAGAGAATTTCTAGTCTAGTTAAGATGAGAAATGAAAGTCAGCAATAGACCTGGAGCTTGCGAGCAAGGGGGATCCACTGTTTGATCATCCACCTACCAACATGGCTTTTCCGCAGGTACTGCAAGCTCAGTAGTTTCAAAATGGAATGATCCTAGCACAGTGCTCCATATCTAGCTTGGAGTATATTATAGCAACAATCTTCTAATGAGTCTCCTTGCCTTCAGTCTTGCTCTGTTTAATCCGTTCCCCACACAGTAGCTGGAGTGAGCTTTCTAAAGTAAAATTCTGGTCCTGTTTGCAGCTTTTAAAAATCCTTCAGCCTCTGGGTATTCTTTCCTCAGAGCCTTTGTACTTACTGTTCTCCTCTTGGAATCCCTCCCTGTGCAGCGCCCCCACCCCCCCAACTCTCATCCTCCTTCCCAGTCTTCTCAATTCTTTGCTTATTTGTCACTGCCTTTGGGATATATTTCTTGGCCACCTATGATTGACTGCTCTTTATCCTACTGTCTATTTATTTCACGTATACTTACAACCTCTCTCCCCTACACTCAACAAGTCTTTGATTTGTTTTTGTATGTAATTAATAAAACTTATGTAAAATTTCAGACATAAATAATATTTTCACCACCCCACCCTATGCTGCCCCATCACTCAAATTTAACAGTGAACGTTTGCCAATGTTATTTCATTCCTCCCATAGCTTGGCTTTTTTTTTTTTTTAAGTGGAACTTTGCTTTTTCTTTCTTTTTTCTTTTCTTTTTCTTTTTTTTTTTTGAGATAGGGTCTTACTCTAACTTTGGCTAGAGTGCAGTGGCCAGATTATGGCTCACTGCGGCCTTGGCCTCAACCTCCCAGGCTCAAGTAATCCTTCCACCTCAGCCTCCCGAGGAGCTGGGACTACAGGTGTGCCACCACCCCTGGCTAATTAAAAAAAATTTTTTGTAGACATGGGGGCTCTCTATGTTGTCCAGGCTGGTCTTGAACTCCTGGACTCAAGTGATCCTCCCACCTTGGCCCCCCCAAATCCTGGGATTATAGAGGTGAACCACCGTGCTCAGCTTGGTGGACCATTTTAAAGCAAATCCCAAATGTCATTTATCTTGTATATTCTTTTGAAGGGCAGAGACAGTGTCTTGTTCTGTCTTCTACGTACACCTCAGCCTCCTGGGTAACTGAGATTACAGGAGCCTGCCACCATACCCAGCTAATTTTGTATTTTTAGTAGAGACGGAGTTTGACCATGTTGGTCAAACTGGTCTCGAACTTCTGACCTCAAGTGATCCTCCCCCTTCGACCTCCCAAAGTGCTGAGAATACAGGTGTGAGCCACCACATCCGGCCACTTTTTGTCATGTTTTAGAGTGTACTCCTACTTAAATAAAAAAATCTTCCTGCCTCAGCCCAAAATGTTGGGATTACAGGGATGAGCCACCGCACCTGGCCTCTCTTTTTGTTGGATCATTTTCATCAACATACAGCTCAAAACTTCACCCTCGGCCAGGTGTGGTGGCTCACGCCTGTAATCCCAGCACTTTGGGAGGCCAAGGCAGGTGGATCACAAGGTCAGGAGTTCAAGACCAGCCTGGCCAAGATGGTGAAACTCTGTCTGTATTAAAAATACAAAAATTAGCCGGGCGCGGTGGCAGACATCTGTAATCCTGTAATCCCAGCTACTCAGGAGGCTGAGGCAGGAGAATTGCTTGAACTCAGGGGGCAGAGGTTGCAGTGAGCCGAGATCGCGCCTCTGCAGTCTAGCCTGGGCAACAGAGTGAAACTCTGTCTCAAAAAAAAAAAAAAAAAAAATCACCCTCTAGGGCTGGGTGAAGTGACTCACATCTGTAATCCCAGCACTTTGGGAGGCTGAGATGAGTAGATCATTTGAGGCCAGGAGTTCGAGACCAGCCTGACCAACATGGCGAAACCTCATCTCTACTAAAGATACAAAAATTAGCTGGGCGTGGTGGCACAAGCCTGTAATCCCAGCTACTCAGGAGGCTGAGGCAGGAGAATTGCTTGAGCCTGGGAGGCAGACGTTGCAGTGAGCCCAGATTGCACCTGTGAACTCTGGCCTGGGCAACAGAGGGAGACTTTGTCTCAAAAAACAAACAAATCACCCTCTAGCTACTGCCCTATTTGCCATTTGTGCACTTCCTTTTATGGCAGAAACTCCTTAAAAGTGTTACCTGTACTTTTTGTCTCTCATTCTTCTTTTAGCATTACTTTGAAATAACTGAAAATTTACAGAAAAGTTGGAACAATATTTGAGAGAATTTCAATATATACCCTTCTCCTAGAGTCTCCTTTTTTTTTTTTTAATTTTTTTTTTTTGAGACGAAGTCTCACTTTGTCCCCCAAGCTGGAGTGCAGTGGCGCGATTTTGGCTCACTGCAAGCTCTGTCTCCTGGGTTCACGTCATTCTCCTGCCTCAGCCTCCCAAAGTAGCTGGGACTACAGGCGCCCGCCACTACATCCGGCTATTTTTTTGTATTTTTAGTGGAGACGGGGTTTCACTGTGTTATCCAGGACGGTCTCGATCTCCTGACCCTGTGATCCGCCCACTTTGGCCTCCCAAAGTGCTGGGATTATAGGCGTGAGCCACTGCGCCCGGCCTTTTTTTTTTGAGAAGGAGTCTCAGCTTACTGCAACTTCTGCCTGCCGGATTCAAATGATTCTCCTGCCTCATCCTCCCAAGTAGCTGGAATTACAGGCCAGCGCCATACACCTGGCTAATTTTTATATTTTTAGCAGAGACGGGATTTTGCCTTTTGGCCAGGCTGGTCTTGAACTCTTGACCTCAAGTGATCCACCTGCCTTGGCCTCTCAAAGTGCTGGGATTACAGACCTGAGCCACCGCACCTGGCCGGATTCTCCAGTTTTTAAATGCATATTTATGTTATTCTGATAATGACAGATCTCCTAAACTATCATTCTGAGAATAACATAAATGCACATTTGAAAATTGGAGAATTCTAGGTGAAGAGGATACAGGAATTCTTTCAGATATTTTTTCTGGGTCCATTTAGGAGTAAGTTGCAGATATGATGTCCTTTTACTTTAACATATTTTAGTGTGTTTTTCCTTAAAAACAAGGACATTCTCTTACATAACCATACTCTATCATCATGATCAAAGAATTAATATTGGTACAGTAAATTATTTAACCTACAGATCTTTTTTAAGTTTTGCCATCAGTTCTCCTAAAGGCATCCATTATAACAACAACAACAACAAAATTTCTAGTCCAGGATTTAATGCAGGATCACACGTTGCATTTAGTTGTTTTTTGTTGTTGTTGTTTTGCTTTTTTTTTTTTTTTGAGACAGAGTCTCACTCTGTCACCTAGGCTGGAGTGCAGTGGCATGATCTTGGCTCACTGGAACCTCCGCCCACTGGGTTTAAGCAATTCTCCTGCCTCAGCCTCCCAAGTAGCTGGGATTACAAGCGCCTGCTACCACGCCTGGCTAATTTTTTTTTTTTTTTTTTTAATAGAGATGGGGTTTTGCCATGCTGGCCAGGCTGGCCTCGAACTCCTGACCTCAGATGATCCACCCGCCTTGTCCTCCCGAAGTGCTGGCGTGAGCCACTGTGCCCAGCTTGCTTGTAGTTTTTTTTCTTTTGAGACAGAGTCTCGCTCTGTCGCCCAGGCTGGAGTGCAGTGGTGCAATCTTGGCTCACTGCAAGCTCCGCCTCCCGGGTTCATGCCATTCTCCTGCCTCAGCCTTTGGAGTAGCTGGGATTACAGGTGCCCCCCACCACGCCCGGCTAATTTTTTGTATTTTTAGTAGAGATGGGGTTTCACTGTGTTAGCCAGGATGGTCTTGATCTCCTGACCTCGTGATCCTCCCGCCTCTGCCTCCCAAAGTGCTGGAATTACAGGCGTGAGCCAGCGCGCCTGGCCTGCTTTTAGTTATAATGTCTCTTTAGTCTTCTTTAATCTGAAATAGTTCTTCAGCCTTTGTCTTATGATCTTGATATTTTTAAAGAGTACAGGATAGTTATTTTGTAGGATGCCCCTCAGATTAGAATGTAATCATGAGGAAACAGCAGACAAATTAAACTGGAGATTTGTGTGTTTTCAGCAAGAATACTGCAGAAGTTGTCCAGGTGCAGTGGCTCATGCCTGTTATCTCAGCATGAGATTCAGAGGCTTAGTGGGAGGCCGAAGTGGGAGGATCACTGAGCGCAGGAGTTCAAGACTAGCTTGGGCAACATGGCAAGACCCCATCTCTACAAAAAAAAAAAAAAAACCCTGCAGAAATGATGTGTCATTCTTGGTGCATCATATCAGGAGCACGTATTCTAGGTTAAGCAGGTCTCTGCCAGGTTTCTTCACTGTTCTAAAGGTATGATTTTTTTTTTTCATTTGTAATTAAGTGTCTTGGGGTGAGATAATGTGAATGTCTTAGGTCTTGTCAACCTTTCACCCACTCATTTTAACATGTATTAAAGGTTCTTCCCTGAATGAATTATTACCATGATGGTTGTTCCATTGAACTCATTACATTCAGGCTTTACACTAAATGCTGCCGAAACAACCCTTTGCTGGGTGTAATGGTAACTCTTGAAGATTACTGGTGTCCATCAAGACATTAAGTTCAAAGGTCAATTTGGGTCATCATATTTGACTTATCGGTACCATTTGATACAGTTAATTATACCCTCCTATTTAAAAAACTGTCTTCACTTGACTTCTGGGATATCTCTCACCTTTTTGTTTTTGTTTGTTTGTTTGTTTCATTGAGACAGGGTCTCGCTGTGTTGCCCAGGCTGGAGTGCGGTGGCGTGATCATGGCTCACTGCAGCCTTGGTCTTCCAGGCTGAGGCAGTCCTCCCTCCTCAGCCTTCTGGGTAGCTGGGACCACAGGTGTGTGCCCCCACACCCAGCTAATTTGTTTGATTTTTAGTAGAAACAAGGTCTCCCTATGTTGCTCAGGCTGGTCTTGAACTCTTGAACTCAAGCAGTCTTCCCACTTTAGCCTCCTAAAGTGCTGGGATTATAGGCGTGAGTCACCCTCCCAGCCCCTCTCCTCTCCTCTCGATTCTCCTGTTACCACACTGATTACTCCTTTCCAGTAAAGATTTGATCCCTCCTCACCTCTGTGACCTCTGAAGGTTTGAGTGCCTACAACCCAGGCCTTGCACTGTTTCTCTTCTCTCTTTACTCTTATTCCCTTGGTGAACGGATCCAGTCTCAAGGGCAACAACCCCTGAGTTTACATCTCCAGTCAGAAGTTCTCTTCACACTTGTCTACCCGGTGCCTATTTGGCATCTCCATTTTCATGTTAAATACACATCACAGATTGAACAGATCTGAAACTGAATTCCTGATTGTCACCCCAAAACCTGCTCCTCCTGCATTAGTTCCCTTCTCGGTGAATGGCAGCTTCATCTTTCTAGTTGTTCAGCAAAAAACCTTGGCGTTATCTTGCACCCTTCTTTTTATTTTCCACCCATTTGCAGTTTGGTGGCACATCCCGTTGGCTCTACCTTCACAGTACTTCCTGATTTTGACTGCTTCGTATCTCCACAGTTACCACATTCTTCAAGCTGCATCATCATTTGTCCGGAATATTACAGTAACCTTCTACCTCATCTGTTTGCTTCTGCCTTTTCAACAAGACAACACAAATGCTGTTGATTTAAAAAAAAAAAAAAAAACAAAAAGCAAACCAGAAGTCAGATATTGTCACTCCTCTGCGCAATTTCTGTCTCCCCCTTGTGGCTTTTATCTTATTCAGGGTGAAAGTCAGTAATCACCTATATGGCTCTGCACATTCTGGCCCCACTCCCTTAACCTTCATCACTGGTTACTCCTCTCCACCTTGCTCACTTTTCTCCATCAGCAATTTGCCTCCTTGTTGTTCTTCGGAAATACGAAGTATGCTCTCATCTCACAGTCTTCGCTCTTTTTATTTTTCTTTTTTGAGACTGGATCTTGCTTTGCCGTTCAGGCTGGAGTGTAGTGGTGGCGATCATGGCTCACTGCAGTCTTGACTTCCCAGGGTCAAGCAACCCTCCCACCTTAGCCTCCCAAGTAGCTGTGACCACAGGTGCCCTCCACCATGTCCGGCTAGTTTTTAAAAATTCTTTGTGGAGATGGGGTCTCCCTCGGTTGCACAGGCTGATCTTGACCTCCTGGGCTCAAGCGGTCCTCCTGCCTTGGCCTCCCGATGTTGGGATTACAGTCATGAGCCCCTTGCCCAGCCTTTGTTGTTTTTTTTTCTTTTCCTGGAACACTCTTTTTTTATGGTTATCAGTATGCCTTTTTATAAAAACAGCTTCACTGGGCGGGTCAGGGTGGTTCACTCCTGTAATCCCAGCACTTTCGGAGGCCAAGGCGGGCAGATCACCTGAGGTCAGGAGTTGGAGACCAGCCTGACCAATATGGCGAAACCACACCACCACGTCTGGCTCATTTTTGTATTTTTAGTAGATTTTTAGATTTTTAGTTTCACCACATTGGCCAGGCTGTTCTCAAACTCCTAACCTCAAGTGATCCACTCACCTTGGCCTCCCCAAGTGCTGGGATTACAGGCGTGAATCATTGCCCCGGCCAGATTTTTTTTTTTTTTTTTTTTTTTTTAAGAGAGAGGGTCTCACTCTTTTGCCCAGGCTGGAGTGTGGTAGTGTGTTCATAGCTCGCTGCAGCGTTGAACAACTGGATTCAAGCCATCCTTCTGCCTCAGCCTCCCGAGTAGCTGGGACTGCAGGTGCATGCCATTGTACCTGGCTAATTTAAAAAAATTTTTTGTAGAGATGGGGTCTCTCTGTGTTGCCCAGGCTGGTCTGGAACTCCTGGCCTCAAGTGATTCGCCTGCCTTGGTTTCCCAGAATTTTGGGATTACGGCCACCATGCCTGGCCAAAACAGCTTTATTGAGATATAATTCACAAACCTTACAATTTTAGCCATTTTATTTATTTATTTATTTATTTATTTATTTATTTATTTATTTATTTATTTATTTTTTCGCGATGGAGTCTTATCCTGTTGCCCAGGCCGGAGTGCAGTGGTGTGATCTTGGCTCACTGCAACCTCTGCCTCCCAGGTTCAAGCGATTCTCCTGCCTCAGCCTCCCTAGTAGTTGGGATTACAGGTACTCGCCACCATTTCCGGCTAATTTTTGTATTTTTTAGTAGAGACGGGTTTTCATCATGTTGGCCAGGCTGGTCTCAAACTCCTGACCTCCTGATCCACCCGCCTCGGCTGCCCAAAGTGCTGGGATTACAAGCGTAAGTCACGGTGCCTGGCCTTTTATTTTTTTCGAAATGGAGTCTTGCATTGTCCCCCAGGCTGGAGTACGGTGGCGCTATCTTGGCAAACTGCAATTTCTACATCCTAGGTTCAAGCGATTCTCCCAGGTTCAAGCGATTCTCCTGCCTTAGCCTCCCGAGTAGCTGGGATTACAGGCGCCCACCACCACACCTGGCTAATTTTTGTATTTTTAGCAGAGCCGGGGTTTCACCATGTTGGCCAGGCTGGTCTTGAACTGCTGACCTCATGATCCACCCGCCTCGGCCCCCCCAAAGTGCTGGCATTACAGGCGTAAGCCACCGCACCCGGCCCATTTTATTTTAATTTTATTTTATTTTATTTTTTTGAGGTGGAGTCTCATTCTGTCACCAGGCTGGAGTGCAGTGGCATGATCTTGGCTCACTGCAACCTCTGCCTCCCATTCTGAAGCAGTTCTCCTGCCTCAGCCTTTGGAGTAGCTGGGATTACAGGCGCCTGCCACCACGCCTGGCTGATTTTTTTTTTTTTTTTTTGTATTTTTGGTAGAGATGGTGTTTCACCATGTTGGCCAGGCTGGTCTCAAACCCCTGACCTCAGGTGGTCTGCCCACCTTGGCCTCCCAAAGTACTGGGATTATAGGCATGAGCCACTGCGCCCAGCCACAGTTCACTCACTTAGAGTATACAATTCCGTGGATTTAGTATATTTGCAGAGTTGTGCAGTCATTGCCGTGTTCAGTTTTGGAACATTTTCATCACTCCATAAAGGAATTCTGTACCCACTTACAGATATTCCCATTGCCCACCAAGCCCTCCCTGGCTGCTTCCAGCTTTAGGCAAACACTAATCTACTTTTTTTCTTTAGAGATTTGCCTATTCTGGCCATTTGATAGAAATGAATTGTATAATATGTAGCCTTTGGGTTTGGCTTCTTTCACTTAGCAGTCAGTTTTCAAGGTTCATCCATGTATCAAGACTTTATTACTCTTTTCTGTTTTGCTGTGTTGGGTCTTGCTGTGTTGCCTAGGCTGGATTCAAACTCTTAGGATTAGTCAAGTGATTCTTATGCCTCAGCCTCCCAAGTAGCTGGGACTACAGGCAGGTGCCATTGTGCCCGGCTAAAACTTCATTCGTATTTATGGCCTTTTATCCAGTAGTCCCCTCTTACCTGTGCTTTCCCTTTCCGTGGTTTTACTTACCTGTGGTCGACCGTGGTCTGAAAATATTAGGTGGAAAATTCCAGAAATAAGTAATTCATAAGTTTTAAATTACATGCCATTCTGAGCAGCATGATGGACTCTCGAGCAGTTCTGCTTCATCCTACCTGGGACGTGAATCGGACATAAATCATCCTTTTGTCCAGTGTATCCATGTTGCACACGCTCCCTGCCTAAGGGTCACTTAGTAACCATCTCGGTGATCAGATCCACTGTGGCGGTATTGCAGTGCTCGTGTTCACGTCACCTTTGTTTTACTTCATAATGGCCCAAAGCGTAAGAGTAGAGATGCTGGCATATTATTATAGTTGCTGTACTGTATTATTAGTGGTTTTGTTTTTTTGTGTGTGTGTGTGTGTCAAATGATCCTTTATTTAAATATTTTCCTTTGTGCTTAACTGGCTGGGCATTCCACAGCACCACTGTTGATACCATCTATGATGTCATGAGGGTGGTGGCCATCAACATTACAGCCCACAGACTGGGCAGTCCCCAAGATCTCTTTAATGGTTCCAGAGAGTTCTCTGGCTAAGGATCGGTGCCGCATCTGTCGAGCAATGTTGACGATCTCATCAAAAGTGATATTCCCACTGTGTTTAATGTTTTTCTGTTTCTTTCTGTCTCTTGGTGGTTCCTTGAGGGCTTTGATGATCAAGGCAGAGGCAGAAGGCACCACCTCAGTCTGGGCCTGTCTGTTCTGAATGGTCAGTTTCACTGTAATCCTCAGGCCCTTCCAGTCACCCGTTGCCTTGGCAATGTCATCACCAACCTTTTTTGGAGACAGACCCAGGGGGCCGATCTTGGGGGCCAGGGCAGAAGTGGCACCGACTTCACCTCTGGTGCACCTCAGGTATACGACTTTGATCTCGTTGGGGTCGAACTTCGGCGGCATGGTGGAGGCGGCTGGTGTCGGATGAACCTGGATTCGGGACGACCGAAGAAAGTTGCACCTTGGCCTCCTCCGAGCCGAAAGCCGAGAGCTGTTAGTGGTTGTTAATCTCTTACTGTGCCTAACTGATAAAATCTTTCATAGGCTTGTATGTATAGGAAAAAAAAATAGTTTATGTAGGGTTTGGTAGTATCCGAAGTTTCTGAGGTTTCAGGTACCTGCCTGGGGTTTTGGAAGCACCCCCTGCAGATAAGGGG
The DNA here is from genome assembly GCF_009828535.3 of Hylobates moloch. Classification (NCBI taxonomy): domain Eukaryota; kingdom Metazoa; phylum Chordata; class Mammalia; order Primates; family Hylobatidae; genus Hylobates; species Hylobates moloch. Next base: position 35,761,968 of record NW_026652294.1, on the reverse strand, counting down.
GCGCTGCTGCACTACATTTGATCTGTTCACCAATGGGTGGACGTTTGGGTTGTTTTCCCTTTTTGGTTATTATGAATGATGCTGCTGTGAACGTCCATGTACAAGTTATGGTGGGGATGTAGGTTTTCATTTCTCTTGGGTATATACGTAGGATGGAATAGCTGGGTCATGTGTTCACTCTGTGTATAACTTTTTGAGGAGCTGCCAGATTGCTTTCCAAAGTGGCTGTGCCATTTTATATTTGTGATAAATGTATGAGAGTACCAATATATCTTATTCTCACTTTCCTTTAGGTCTCTGCTAAATGGCTTTATTTTTTTTGAGATGGAGTTTTGCTCTTGTTGCCCAGGCTGGAGTGCAATGGTGTGATCTCAGCTCACTGCAACCTCTGCCTCCCGGGTTCAAGCGAGTCTCCTGCCTCAGCTTCCCGAGTAGCTGGGATGACAGGCGCGTGTCACCGTAACTAGCTAATTTTTGTATTTTTAGTAGAGACAGGGTTTCACCATGTTGGCCAGGCTGGTCTCGAACTCCTGACCTCAGGTGACCCACCTGCCTTGGCATCCCAAAGTGCTGGGATTACAGGTGTGAGCCACCGTGCCCAGCCATGTCAAGTAAATATTTATTGAACAAATGAATAAACATTTCCCTCCACAAAAGGGAGAGACCTTATTAATTTTATTCAGCTCTGTATTCCTTCACCTAACCTCATGCATAGTGTGTATGTTGGAAGAAGGAGTGATGCATGCCGTTAGGGAGATGAGGGTGCCGTGAGAGGAGGCTGGTCATTGGGGGCATGGAGAGGTTACCTGGGGGGCTGATGAGGAAACATCTTTCGTGGGCTTCCAGAATGTGAGAGAAGGGGAGAACTGGAAGGAGGATTCTGGTTGACCCAGTCTATGTTGGCATTTTTACAGCTGTAAGGAAGCCAGGAATAGGAGGAGGAGGATTTGTTTGAGGGTGAAGGAAGGATAAGGGATGAGTTCAGTGTCCATTCAGCAAGCATTTATGGATGTCTTCTATTAGGTGCTGTCCAGACATACAGAGGTGAAGCAAACCCATCTTTGAAGTCTGGTAGTGGGATTAGTTGGGGTGTCCTCTGTTTGGCACTACTTGGGTGGGGCATGGGGGGAAGGATCAGGCAAAATATAACTCGAGGAAAGGCCGAGAAACAGCCTTTCCCACAGGAAAAAAGGGGAAAAGCTCAAGGCTTCTAGTGGGATGGCCTTTTGGCCTCAGAGGAGGTGCGACTTCAGAAAGGCTTCATAGGTGCTGGGACGAAGAAGGGCTTGAAGAATCTTCTGCATTTTTAACATCCCGTTTCTGACTTGCTTCCCTGTTTTCTTTCCTCCAGAACCTTTCAGCTCTTGGGGCATTGGTGAGTCTCAGTAATGCACGTCTCAGTTCCATCAAAACTCGGTAAGTCTTTGGCCCTTTTTTTTCTCCAGGGGCATGTTCCCTTAGGAAGTGGGCATATGTACATCTTTCCTTTCATTGTCACCGTCCCCAGGATTCAAGACCTCTCTCTATTCCCAAGAGTGTGGAGAGTTACATTTCTTTTGTGAGCTCACTTGATTTGAACCCTACCTTTTCTAGCTCCCAGATGTCCTATTCCCCCCTGGGATTACCTCTGCTCCCTTCTTTCTTTGCTTCTTCCACCTCATTCCAAGTATTTCAGGAGTTGGAAACCACAGTGGATCTGGGAGTGAAGTCTTGCTATAGCCTAGTGAGAATAAAAGAGCAGTCAGTCACTTTCTCTGAAGTCTAGCCGCTGCTCACTTATCATGACTCTCTTCTTTCTTTGAAGGTTCGAGGGCCTGTGTCTGCTGTCCCTGCTGGTAGGGGAGAGCCCCACAGAGCTATTCCAGCAGCACTGTGTGTCTTGGCTTCGGAGCATTCAGCAGGTGTTACAGGTGAGGATTCAGCTGCTGCCCTACTTCCTCCTCCTCCCCCACCTTATTCCCCATCTTGGATGTGGCATGTTCTTTTCAACTTGGACATGTAGTTCTGAGAATAATTGGAAACAGTTCCCTGATGTGGAGAGGATAAGCTTCAAATAGAAACTTTTTTTTGAGATGGAGTCTCGCTTTGTTACCCAGGCTAGAGGGCAATGGCATGATCTTGGCTCACTGCAACCTCTGCCTCCTGGGTTCAAGTGATTCTCCTGCCTCAGCCTCCTGAGTAGCTGGGATTACAGGCCTCTGCCACCACGCCTGGCTAATTTTTGTATTTTTAGTAGAAACGAGGTTTTAACATGTTGGCCAGGCTGGTCTCAAATGCGTGACTTCAAGTGATCCGCCTGCCTCAGCCTCCCAAAGTGCTGGGATTACAGGTGTGAGCCACTGCACCCAGCCTATATATATATATATATTTATTTCAGTAGTTTTGGGGGAACAGGTGGTGTTTGGTTACATGGATAATTTCTTTAGTGGTAATTTCTGAGATTTTGGTGCACCCATCACCTGAGCAGTGTACATTGTACTCAATATGTAGTTTTTTATCCCCCACCCATCTCCCACCCTTCCCCCTGAGTCCTCAGAGTTCATTATATCATTTTTATGCCTTTGCGTCCTCATAGCTTAACTCTCAGTTGTGAGAACATACGATGTTTTGTTTTTCATTCTTGAGTTACTTCACTTAGATTAATGGTCACTAACGCCATCCAGGTTGCTGCGAATGCCATTATTTTGTTCCTTTTTATGGCTGAGTAGTATTCTATGGTATATATACACCACATTTTCTTTCTATCTCTCTCTCTCTCTCTCTCTCTCTCTGAGACAGAGTTTCGCTCTGTCACCCAGGCTGGCGTGCAGTGGCGCGATCTCAGCTCACTGCAACCTCTGCCTCCTGGGTTCAAGCAATTCTCTTGCCTCAGCCTCCTGAGTAGCTAGGATTACAAGCGTGTACCACCACGCCTGGCTAATTTTTAAAATTTTAGTAGAGACGAGGTTTCACCATGTTGGCTAGGCTGGTCTCCAACTCCTGACCTCGTGATCCGCCTGCCTTGGCCTCCCAAAGTGCTGGGATTACGGGCATGAGCCGCCACTCCTGGCCTACACCACATTTTCTTTATCCACTTGTTGGTTGATGGGTATTTAGGCTGGTTCCATGTTTTTGCAATTGTGAAGTGTGCTGCTATTAAATATTGTGCGCAAGGGTCTTTTTCATATAATGGCATCTTTTCCTCTGGGTAGATGTCCAGTAGTGGGATTGCTGGATCAAATGGTAGTGATGTTTCATGTTTGTTGGCCATTTGTATATCTTCTTTTGAGAATTGCCTATTCATATCCTTAGCTCACTTTTTGATGTGATTATTTGTTTTTTTCTGGCTGATTTGTTTGAATTCTTTGTAAATTCTGGATGTTAGTCCTTTGTCAGATGCACAGTTTGTGAAGATTGTCTCCCGCTCTGTGGGTTGTTTACCGATTATTTGTTTTGCTGTGCAGAGGCTTTTTAGTTAAGTCCCATCTATTTATCTTTGTTTTTGTTGCTTTTGGGTTCTTGGTTATGAACTCTTTGACTAAGCCAATGTCTAAAAGGGTTTTTCTGATGTTATCTTCTAGAATTGTTATGGTTTCAGGTCTTAGATTTAAGTCCTTGATCCATCTTGAGCTGATTTTTGTGTAAGGTGAGAGATGAGGATCCAGTTTCATTCTTCTACGTGTGGCTAGCCAATTATCCCAGAACCATTTGTTGAGAAGGGTGTCCTTTCCCCACTTTATGTTTTTGTTTGCTTTGTTGAAGATCAATTGGCCGTAAGTATTTGGCTTTATATCTGGGTTCTCCCTTCTGTTCCATTGGTCTATGTGCCTATTTTTATATCAGTATCATGCTGTTTTGGTAACTGTAGCCTTGTAGTATATTTTGAAGTCGGATAATGTGATGCCTCCAGATTTGTTCTTTTTGCTTAGCCTTGCTTTGGCTTTGTGGGATCTTTTTTGGTTCCATATGAATTTTTGGATTCTTTTTTCTAGTTCTGTGAAGAATGATGGTGGTATTTTGGTGGGAATTGCATTGACTTCGTAGATTGCTTTTGGCAGTATTGGCCATTTTCACAATATTCTACCTATCCATGAGCATGGGATGTGTTTCTGTTTGTTTGTGTCGTCTGTGATTTCTTTCAGCAGTGTTTTGTAGTTTTTCCTTGTAGAGGTCTGTCACCTCCTTGGTTAGGTATATTCCTAAGTATTTTATTTTTTTTTTGTTGTAGCTGTTGTAAAAGTGGTTGAGTTCTTGATTTTTTTCTCAGCTTGGTTGCTGATGGTGTATAGCAGTGCTGCTGATGTGTATACATTGATTTTGTATCCTGAAACTTTACTGGCTTCATTTATTAGATCTGGGGGCTTTCTGGATGAGTCTTTAGGGTTTTCTAGGTATATGATCGTATCACTGGTGAATAGGGACAGTTTGACTTCCCCTTTACTGTTTAGATGTCCTTTATTTCTTCCTTTTTTTTTTTTTTTTTTAGATGGAGTCTCTCATTCTGTTGCCCAGGCTGTAATGCAGTGGTGCAGTCTTGGCTCACTGCAACCTCCACCTTCTGGGTTCAAGCAATTCTTCTGCCTCAGCCTCCCAGGTAGCCGGGATTACAGGCGCCTGCCACCCCGCCCGGCTAATTTTTGTATTTTTAGTAGAGATAGGGTTTTGCCATGTTGGCTAGGCTGGTCTCGAACTCCTGACCTCAGGTGATCTGACTGCCTTGGCCTCCCTAAGTGCTAGGATTACAGGTGTGAGCCCTGCGCCTGGCCTAGACGCCATTTATTTCTTTCTCTTGTCTGCTCTGGCTAGGACTTCCAGTACTAAGTTGAATAGAAGTGGTGAAAATGGGCATCTTTGTCTTGTTGTTCTCAAGGGGAATGCTTTCAACTTTTCCTGTTCAGTATAAGGTTGGTTGTGGGTTTGTCATACTTTGTTACTCTTTTTTTTTTTTTTTTTGAGATGGAGTCTCGCTCTGTCGCCCAGGCTGGAGTGCAGTGGCGCGATCTCAGCTCACTGCAAGCTCCGCCTCCCGGGTTCATGCCATTCTCCTGCCTCAGCCTCTCCGAGTGGCTGGGACTACAGGCGCCCGCCACCACACCCGGCTAATTTTTTGTATTTTTAGTAGAGACGGGGTTTCACCGTGGTCTCGATCTCCTGACCTCGTGATCCGCCCACCTCGGCCTCCCAAAGTGCTGGGATTACAAGCGTGAGCCACCGTGCCCGGCCATACTTTGTTACTCTTTTAACGTTTTAATTTTTTCCCCTACTTTTACATCCTTTGATAACATCTCCACTTAGTTATTTAACAAGAATTTTCTGAGCACATATGGCAGGCAGTGTACCAAGCTCCGGGGAGACAGTGAGATGTACGTGGACCCTGCTTTCATGGTGCTCAGAGTCTAGCACTTTTTCTATGAAGTAAATGTTTACAAATAGGAAATGTTTATGCTTTGTGAACCACATATGGTTTCTATTGTATATTGTTTGTTTTCCAATCCTTTAAAAGGTAAAAGCCATTCTTAGTTTGTGGGCCATGCAAAAACAGGCACCCATAGACCATCATTTACTGATTCCTGTTGAAGATACTTTTTTTTTTTTTTTTGAGATAGAGTCTTGCTGTGTCGCCTAGGCTGGAGTGCAGTGGTATGATTGGCTCACTGCAACCTCCGCCTCCCAGGTTTAAGCAATTCTCCTGCCTCAGCCTCCCAAGTAGCTAGGACTACAGGCACGTGCCACCACACTTGGCTAATTTTTTGTATTTTTAGTAGAGATGGGGTTTCACCATGTTAGCCAAGATGATCTCGATCACCTGACCTTGTGATCCACCCACCTTGGCCTCCCAAAGTGCTGGGATTACAGGTGTGAGCCACTACACCCAGTGAAGATACTTTAATTGAATAATTATATAAATGAATGTGAAATGATAAACTGAGGTAGGTGCTGTGGAGGTAAAGACTATAGTTCTCAGAAAACATGTAACAGGAGAATCTGACTTCAGCTGGGGTGGTATGGGTAGTTGTGATCAGGGCCAGCTGTCCAGGGAGAGCTTTTCTGAACTGATCAATAGGAGTTAATTGAGTTAAGAGACTGTTCTATTGTGCCAAAGCCGTGAGAGAAGAGGAGCGTGGCCTGTTTGAAGAATTCCAGCATGTGGCTAGAATTGATAAGATGTGGCTGGGGTGATAGGAAGACTGGGGACCAAGTAGCGTATGGCCTTATAGACCATGCTAAGGATTTTGGCTTTTATTCTTGGAGTAGTGGCAACTCATGGAAGGTTTTAAGCAGGGATGAGGAGGGTGGTGGTGATTGAAAGTATCTCTCTGTGGCCGGATATGGTGGCTCATGCCTGTAATCCCAGCACTTTGGGAGTCCGAGGTGGGCGGATCACCTGAGGTCAGGAGTTCGAGACCAGCCTGGCCAACATGGTGAAACCCTGTTTCTACTAAAAATACAAAAATTAGCCAGGCATAGTGGCGGGCGCCTGTAATCCCAGCTACTTGGGAGGCCGAGGTGGGAGAATTGCTTGAACCCGGGGGGTGGAGGTTGCAGTGAGCCGAGATCGCGCCACTGCACTCCAGCCTGGGTGACAGTGAGACTCCATCTAAAAAAAAAAAATATATCTATCTATCTATCTATCTATCTATCTATCTATCTATCTATCTATCTATCTATCTCTGGCTGCCTGTGGATAATGGATTAGAAAGGAACAGATTGGAAGCAGAAAGACTATGTAGATGGCTACTAAAGTAATCTAGGAGAACATTCACCATAGCTTGGACTAGGGTTGTGGCAGTAGAACTGATGAGAATGATATAGGTTTGAGAGAGATTTAGTGTCAGAGTGGCAGATGCTGAGGAGAGGTTAGCATCAAGTAGAACACATGTCCAGGGTGACTCCTGGATTCCTGAACATTGGAAGACAGATTTGGAGGTGTGGGAAGAAAATCCCATGGCTGTGGCCTTGAGCATTCAGTAGAAGCACCATTAGTAACTATCCCCCTGATCTGGCATCAGTGGAAGTGGCCAGGCATCTCGGTGTAGCCCCGATGGTTCAGTGGGTGGAGGCTTTAGTTGGCTTTTTTTTTTTTTCCGAGGTGGAGTCTAGCTCTGTGGCCCAGGCTGGAGTGCAGTGGCACAGTCTCCGCTCACTGCAACCTCCGCCTCCCGGGTTCAAGCGATTTTTCTGCCTCAGCCTCCTGAGTAGCTGGGATTACAGACGCCCATCACCACACCTGGCTAATTTTTGTATTTTTAGTAGAGATGGGGTTTCACCATGTTGGCCAGGCTGGTCTTGAACTCCTGGCCTCATGTGATCTGCCCACCTCGGCCTTCCAAAGTGCTGGGATTACAGGTGTGAGCCACCAGGCCCAGCCCTTTTTTTGTTTCTTTTAAAGACATGGTTTCATTTTGTCACCTGGGCTGAAATATAGTGGTGTGATCATGGTTCACTGCAGCCTTGACCTCTGGTGCTCACATCAGTACCCCCCACCGCCCCCACCAATACTGGGACTACAGGCGTGCACCACCACCCCCTGCTAATTAAAAAAATTGTTTTGTACAGATGGGTTCTTGCTATGTTGTCCAGGCTGGTCTCGAACTCCTGGGCTCAAGCAGTCCTCCCACCTTGGCCTCCCAAAGTGTTGGGATTACAGGCGTGTGCCACTGTGCCTGGCCTGGCATCTTTTACTAGGGGAAGAGTCTTCAGTGTTTAGATGGCAGTTGAAGCTGAGGATGAGATGATCAAAATGAGCCCTTTTATGGACTGGATTTTAAAGCACACCACACTTAATGGTCAGGTAGAGGAAGATGGACTGACGAAGGAGACTGAGACAGGCCAACAGAAAGAAGAAGATAACCAGGATTGCGGGCTGGAGGGGGCCAAGCGAAGACTATTTGAGGGATGAGGGAGGAGTTATTTCTGTGTGTGCCTCCTGAGGTGGGACAACACGCAGACTGAGAATTGCTGACCAGATTAGCAGCATGGGTGGTAAGACCACACAGTGAGAGTGGTTTTGCTGGAGCAGTGGACGCTGAAGCTAGACTGGCATGGGATACGAAGCAAATGGGAGAAGGGAAATGGAAGGAGGGAAGATTGGAAATTTTTGAGATGCTGGGCTCTAACGATGAGGGAGAGAAATTGGGTGATTACTGGGATTTGGCAAGTGAAGTATGGGCTCAAGAAAAGACTTTTTCGGTGGCTCACACCTGTAATCCCAGCACTCTGGGAGGCTGAGGCAGGCAGATAATGAGGTCAGGAGTTCAAGACCAGTCTGGCCAACATGGTGAAACCCCGTCTCTACTAAAAATACAAAAATTAACTGGGCATGGTGGCATGTAATCCCAGCTATGAGGGAGGCTGAGGCAGGAGAATCCCTTGAACCAGGACCCGGGAGGCGGAGGTTGCAGTGAGCCAAGATCACACCACTGCACTCCAGCCTGGGCTACAGAAGGAAACTCCGTCTCTAAATAAATAAATAAATAAAATAAAAAAGACAAGATTTTTTTAAGATGGGAGAGACTTGAGCTGTATAAATGTCAGTGGGAAGAGTCCATGTGATGGGGACTGGTTAGAAATTCAAGGGAGATAAAGCGAGTGACAGTGTAAGGTTCTGAGAGGAGGGAAGGGGATAGTATTGAAAGCACAGCGGAGGGACTGTCTTTGGGTAGGAAGAGGGCAGGAGAGGGCGGGTAGGATGAAGATGAAATTTCGAGGTTTGGGAGTGGGAAGCAAAGGCTGTTTTATTGGATTGGTGCAAAACTAATTGCTGTTTTTATAGTTACTTGTAATTATCTCTGGGCTTCAGTTTTTTCTATGAAGTTATGGGCAAGGTTAAACAGAGGTGACTGTGGTGGGAGAAATAGCGATTTGGAAGTTGGAGGAGAAAACTTAAGTAGCAGAGTTAACCAGAGAAATGCGGTAGGATTACTGGACAGTGATGAGGGCCTATGTGTCGTTGGTAGGCCTGCCTGTTTTTGCTTCATAAGTATTCTCTTTTTTTGACACATGGCCTCCTCTCATCTAGCAGGAGATATATGCTGGATGTTTTTTCCTTAGATACATATTAATTTTCTAAGGAAGTCATTTTAAATTCAAATTGTTTTTTCTCCATGGGTTCCAGGGTGGGTTTGAGCCAGCTAGCAGCAACCTCAAAGAAATGGCGCAGTTTTATTATGGCTGAGGCTTATTTTTCAGTCTGAAAAGTGCTCTTCTCCCTTTCTAGCAGGGAACATTAGTATGAGATCATTGGAAAATCTTTCCAGGGCTGCGGTGAGCCGAGATTGCGCCACTGCACTCCAGCCTGGATGACAGACTGAGACCCTGTCTCAAAAAAAAAAAAAAGGCTGGGCATCTTGGCTCTCACGCCTGTAATCCTAGCACTTTGGGAGTCTGAGGTGGGCGGATCACTTGACTCCCAGAGTTCAAGACCAGCCTGGCCAATGTGGCAAAACCCCATCTCTACTAAAAATACAAAAATTGGTGAAACCCCGTCTCTACTAAAAATACAAAAAATTAGCCGGGCGTGGTGGCGGGCGCCTGTAGTCAGGCAGGAGAAGGCTGAACCGGAGGCGGACTTGCATACCGAGATTGCCCACTGCACTCACCTGGCGACAGACGAGACTCCTCAAAAAAAAAATTAGCCAGGCATGATGGTCCATGCCTGTAATCCCAGCTACTCAGGAGGCTGAGGCATGAGAATCGCTTGAACCCAGGAGTCAGAGGTTGCAGTGAACTGAGATTGTGCCAGTGCATTCCACCCTGGGAGACAGAGCAAGACTCTGTCTCAAAAAAAAAAAAAAGAGAAAACTCGACCGGGCACGGTGGCTCTCGCTTGTAATCCAGCACTTTGGGAGGCCGAGGCGGGCAGATCACGAGGTCAGGAGATCGAGACCATCCTGGCTAACATGGTGAAATTTCGTCTCTACTAAAAATACAAAAAAATTAGCTGGGCGTGGTGGCAGGCGCTTGTAGTCTCAGCTACTCGGGAGGCTGAGGCAGGAGAATGGCGTGAACCCGGGAGGCGGAGCTTGGAGTGAGCCGAGATCACGCCATTGGCACTCCAGCCCGGGTGACAGAGCAAGACTCTGTCTCAAGAAAAAAAGAAAACTTCCAGTTAATCAGGTCTTTAAGGTAGAGCTTTGTTACTCTTTTTTTCCCCCACACAAATTCCTAGGACCCCAGATACCCTTAACAGTAAAATGTAAACACATGTCCTTTCTGTAGACAGAGGCGTTACTCTTGGATACTCCATGTCTCCTTGCCGTCTTTTCTACCAGGTAGTGGCTTGGATGGTCATACTGACATTAACCGTGGCATTTCTCAGAATGCTTGTATTTTCTCCTGCTGCTCTTTGGTGACAATCCGGGTGAGGCTGGAAGCACGGGACGTTATTTTTTCTTTAGACCCAGGACCCGCCTGCCACAATGGAGCTGGCCGTGGCTGTCCTGAGGGACCTTCTCCGATATGCAGCCCAGCTGCCTGCACTGTTCCGGGACATCTCCATGAACCACCTCCCAGGCCTACTCACCTCCCTGCTGGGCCTCAGGCCAGAGGTGAGATGTCTCCCTGGGCCCTTCCCCATGGCTGCCCACAGTCCTCACCTTCACACACTGTTTAATTGTTTGATGGAAGTGACTGGGGAATAGGACTGAAGAAGTGAGAAGAGGGAGGGGCCGAGAAAAAGTGATTTCTGGAGAAGGGCCCTTGTTGGGTGCCTGGGGGAGATGGAATATGATGACATGGTGCTCTCAGCCTCTCGTTTCTCCCTTTGTTTTTCCTACAGTGTGAGCAGTCAGCATTGGAAGGAATGAAGGCTTGTATGACCTATTTCCCTCGGGCTTGTGGTTCTCTCAAAGTAAGTATTTATGCACTCTTCTCCCCACCAGTGTAAGCCTTGAGAGCTCCTACCTCAGATTCCTGTCCTGAGATTCCTAAGCACCTATCTTCTGATTATCCTTTAAAGTTACCTATCTCCACAAGTACACTTCTACCACTTTGTAGCACTTACCTCATTTAATCCTCGTTTTTCCAAAGAAATTGGAATCGAGAACTTGCTAAGAACAGCAGGCACGGGAACCTGTATCTGTTTGATGCCTAAGCCAGACTCTGAACCATGGGCTCCTTCCTTTTTCTGCCTTGCCTTTTCTGTATCTCTTAAAATGCCCTGCCCACTTTTCTACCACCTTGTCTTTTCTTTGAGACAGGGTCTTACTCTGTTGTCCAGGCTGGGGTGCAGTGGCACACACTTGGCTCACTGTAGCCTTGGCCTCCTGGGCTCAAGCAATTCTCCTACCTGAGCCTCCCAAGTAGCTGGGACTAAGGCGTGTGCCACCACGCCCAGCTAATTATTAAATTTTTTGTAGGCGGTCTCGCCATGTTACCCAGGCTGGTCTTGAACTCTTGACCTCAAGTGATCCTCCTGCCTCAGCTTCTCAAAGTGCTGGGATTACAGGTGTGAGCCACTATGCCTGGCCCGCTTTCTATCTTACTTTATTTTTTTATTTTATTTTATTTTTAATTTTTAACCTTCAACCAATTCACATCATATTTTATTAATTTTTTTTGAGACAGAGTCTCACTGTGTTGCCAGGCTGGAGTGCAGTGGCGTGATCTTGGCTCACTGCAACCTCCGCCTCCCGGGTTCAAGCAATTGTCCTGCCTCAGCCTCCCGAGTAGCTGGGACTACAGGTGCATACCACCACGCCCAGCTAATTTTTGTATTTTTAGTAGAGATGGGGTTTCACCATGTTGGCCAGGATGGTCTCGATCTCTTGACCTCGTGATCCGCCTGCCTTGGCCTCCCAAAGAGCTGGGATTACAGGCATTAGCTACTGCGCCTGGCCATTTTATTTTTTTGAGAGAGTCTCTGTTGCCCAGACTGGAGTGCAGTGGCGTGATATCGGCTCACTGCAAGCTCCACCTCCCAGGTTCCAAGTGATTCTCATGCCTTAGCCTCCGAGTAGCTGGGATTACAGACGTATGCCACCATGCCCAGCTAATTTTTATATTTTTAGTAGAGACAAGGTATCACCATGTTGGCCAGGCTGGTCTTGAACTCCTGGCCCCATGTGATCCTCCTGCCTCAGCCTCCCAAAGTGTTGGGATTACAGGCATGAGCCACCTGCGCACCCAGCCTTTACTTTATTCTTGAAGGTCTTGTAATTTTCTCTGGGAATGCTTCCTGACACATCACTTCCCTAGGACAATTGCCCCAACACTTCTTACTGCGTATATTCCTGTTTAAACTCCCTCTGTCGCTTCCTGACCCCTTCCTCCCAGTTGTCATGACACATACAAGGTGACTACAAAAGAGCCTTAGTAGGTCAGACAGGCAGGTCAGGGTGTATGTGGGTCAGATGATGGAGGAGGTCAGGAGAAGAATTACAGTTTTGTTTTTAAGGAGATACAATAACAAACATGAATGGTTTACAAATTCTACCTAAGCAGTCATAGTTAAAGGGCCATTTGTAATTGGCACATTTGTTGTTTGCAGTATAATTGGATGCCAACTGTACCTAAGAACAAGTAGGTGTTCCCCTGTGGATTAAATGTTCTCTTATTTTGTTATATTCACCATTGGTTTGACAAACGATTGGACACTTGCTTAATCAGATGGAAACACAAATCTCTAGAGAGCTGGAATTTGTGGCAAATTAGTAATTTTTTTGTTTAACTGGTGGAGTTAACTGTGTTTGCCATTAGTATTGTTAGTCAAGGGGGAGTTTGCTATTCAGGTTGTCTTGAAAGTGAGATTATGAGGCCTGTAATCCCAGCACTTTGGGAGGCCAAGGCGGGCGGATTGCATGAGCTCAGGAGTTTGAGACCAGCCTGGGCAGCACAGTGAAACCTCGCCTCTACTAAAATACAAAAAATTAGCTGGCTGTGGCGGTGTGTGCCTGTATTCCCAGCTACTTGGGAGGCTGAGGCAGGAGAATTGCTTGGACCCAGGAGGCGGAGGTTGCAGTGAGCCAAGATCGCGCCACTGTACTCCAGCCTGGGTGACAGAATGAGACTCTGTCTCCAAAAAAAAAAAGAAAGTGAGATTAATGTGGTTCTGTGACCAAAGCAAGAAAGTAAGCTCTTGGAGGGAAAGGGAACTGGTCTTTAGTGGGTGCCCACTGTGCCATTCACTCTCCTGAGTGTCTAAGATGTGTTGTCTCATTTTATCATTGTAATTATTCTGTGGAATTTGTGTCATTGCATTTTACAGAGGAGAAAACCAGCTGAGAGGGACTTAAGTGACGTAACCAAAGGTTATATTATCTGGTAATTGTAAAACCGGGGCAGATAGCAGCTCTAGTCAATTGTTAGTGGCTGTGTAGCTCGCTGGCCTGGGAAGGACTGTGAGTCAGAGTTCCGTCGGCCTGAGCGCTGTGATCAGGGAGTGGTACCTGCAGTGATCAGGGAGTGGTGCCTGCAGTGTCGTTAGTAACTGGTTACTCGCAGTATCTGAAAAGTGCCTGAGCAGATGCTAGTTCTGAATGAGCATGGGGTTGTGTCCTTGCTGGTTCCTTCTTTTCATGCGAATGCCACTAATCACAGCTAATAGAATCTTGGGTAGGCAGGGCAGGACTTTTTCTCAAGAAGGTATTTGGAGTGACTCATCGATTTTATTAAAGATTAGCAGAGGTTATTTACTGAGGTTTTACTAAGTTTAGTAAAAACTGGTTATCTTGTCAAATGTTCTGTAAGTTAACCTCTCAAATGACACAGGCCAGCAGTTTGTCCCTGAACAAAGGTTTGGTTTTACTGCAAAAGTGTATTTTGATTCAGCTCTGTTAGGTATTATCTTTATCTACCTGCATCCCCCATGAAAGTGGAGAGGAAATTGAGTGTTACTTAACAGAGTAAAAGTGTGAATAGTAAGAGTTAAGGAGACTAGAATGCTAAGTGTTCTTCTGCTGTTGCTTTTTTATTTTCAGTGTGAGTAGTCAGGAGAATTTATCTATAATTCACAACCTTTTGTCAGACAGTTGAACTTAAGGGCCTGCATTTTGAGTACCCTTTCCAAACTAACAAATGTTCCTGGGTCTTTCCAGGGAGTGTCTACCATTATTTCCCTAAGAATCAAGTGTCATCTGCCAGGAGTTTGAGATCAGCCTGGCCAACATGGTGAAACCCTACCTCTACCAAAAATACAAAAGAATTAGCTAGGTGTGGTGGTGTGTGCCTGTGGTTCCAGCTACTTGGAACATTGAGGCAGGAGATCCCCTGAAGCTGGGAGGCAGAGGTTGCAGTGAGCTGAGATCGTGGCACTGCACTCTAGCCTGGGTAATAGAGCGAGACCCTGTCTCAAAAAAAAAAAAAAAAGATTCATCTGGAGAACTTCCCTCTGTTGAGGGTGTTGAGGGTTTTGGCTTTGTCGGTTGCCAGCACTTCAGATAAGAATCTGTTATGCAGAGTCTCCAGGGGCAATTTGCACTTGGAAAATCTCGCAGACTAGTACTTAGGAAAACTGGTAATTGCCATTTTGAAGTGTCTGTGTTTTCTGTTACATTCCCCGGATACGCTCAGGGTAATCGTAGACTCCAAGCTCAGGATTACTCCTCCCAAGTAATGTGAATCAAGGATTCTGAGTCCATGAGTTCAATTCCTGCAGAGACTTGAACTCACTTCTTCCTCCTTGCCATATTGATGAGCAGTTCCTCGGAATGGGTGGGAAGACTGACCCACTCTTGAGAGAGCCCCAGGACATGCTGTGTGTGTGTGTGCATGCGTTTTGAGTGAACTGTTCCAAGTGAGTCATCGCTTTGGTTTGCTTTGTGGGTCAGCCAGGGTAACCTGTGGTTAGAACCATGTCACTTCACCGTACACTGCTTTACTGCAGTCACATAAGCAGACTTCTGTTGGCCTCAGCCCAGCTTTTTGAGCCGTTTTTGGAGATAGGGTCTCGCTCTGTGACCCAGGAGTGCAGTGTTAAGATTGTAGCTCACTGTAAGCTTGAATTCCTGGGCTCAAGTGATCGTCCCACGTCAGTCTCCCAAGTAGCTAGGACTACAGGTGTGCACCACTAGGATGTCTCGGGGAAAGCGTGAGCCTGCTCTTTCCCCTTCTCTCTATGTTGCCAGTGTTGGCTCCAGATTCTTGTTTTTCCATATGCTTGTCTTGTTGTCCTTACTAATTCTTTTTTTTTTTCTGAGACAGTCTTGCTCTGTCACCCAGGCTAGAGTGCAGTGGCGTGATCTCGGCTCATTGCAACCTCCACCTCCTGGGTTCAAGCAGTTCTCCTGCCTCAGCCTCCCAAGTAGCTGGGATTACAGGTGCCCGCCACTGTGCCCAGCTAATTTTTGTATTTTTAGTAGAGACGGGGTTTCACCATGTTGGCCAGGCTGGTCTTGAACTCCTGACCTCGTGATCTGCTCATCTCAGCCTCCCTAAGTGCTGGGATTACAGGTATGAGCCACCGTGCCTGGCCTTTTTTTTTCTTTTTGATACAGGGTCTCACTCTCGTCACCCAGGCTGGAGTACCCTGACTGGCGTGATCTCGGTTCTGGGCTCGGGTGGTCCTCCCAGCTCAGCCTCCCAAGTAGCTGGGACTACAGGCATGCGCCACCACACCCGGCTAAGTTTTTGTATTTTTAGTAGAGATAGGGTTTCTCCATGTTGCCCAGACTGGTCTCAAACTCCTTGGCTCCAGTGATCCGCCTGCCTTGACCTCCCAAAGTGCCCGGATTACAGGCGTGAGCTGCTGCACCCAGCCTGTGCTTTTTTATTGACATGTTAAGTAAGAAGATCTAGAAGCAGGTCTTACAACGACTATAATTGCAAATTAGTGATGCATGTGAATGATATTTCAGGATGTGTTACAATTATAATGTGACATGAAAATGATTCTATTAGTGACAGTCACAGGTACTACTGACACTACTGCGGCTATTTGCATTTATAAGTGAAGGAAACACTACATTTTACAGATAGGCTAGTGGGAGTAATTTTTTTCCCCATCCATGTTCACAGGCCCCTTTGATTATATACGCGACTAAATTGTGGTTCTCAGGTTAAACACTCCTGTCCTAGCACCTTCACACAGCAGGCAGAGAAAGTGCTGAATGACATTGCTACTCCGAGACTTGCTGCCTTACTTCTGCTCTAGCAGCCTTCTTTTTTGACCTTGTCCTGCCCTCATACCTCTGGTTAGTGTCTTAACTTCCAGCTTGGACCCTCGTTTTTGTGTGTGAGCTGGTAGAGAGTTGGAGTGTGGAGATTGTTTTTTAGTACTATGTCCTTTTGGCTTGAGGGAAAAATTTTGCAAAAACTGTCAAGGAGGAAGCCCAGCTGTCTGTGGGACAAGGCCAGCAGGCCCTTTTCGCCCCCAAGCAGGAAGCCGAGGACCAGAGCTGGCATTGAGGAGTCTTTTACCATGAAAGCATGTCCATGCCTGGTGTTGATGCCCTATAGAGGGCTTTGCTTCTTGTGTCTGTAGGAAAAAAAAGACCTGGGCTTAGAGTCTGCTGCTGGGAACGGATGGGGTGTACATCTCTGGCTCTCAGAGCTGGCTCACCCGCCTCTTCCTTTTTTCCTCCACATCCAGGGCAAGCTGGCCTCATTTTTTCTGTCTAGGGTGGATGCCTTGAGCCCTCAGCTCCAACAGGTAAAGGGCAGGGAGGGAGAGGGAGAGCCCGGGGATCTGAGCCTGGAGTGTCTCTTGCTGCTCCTCCTCAACTTTTCTGTCCTGCCTTCATATGCCCATCTGGGTCCTTCAGCCTCATTGTCCCATCTCAGGTTTCCCTCAGAGCTGTCTCTGATCTCCATCTCTTTTGGGCGTTAGTGGGGCTGGGGGTTCTGTGGCTGGGCTGGATGCCCATCTGACCAGGTTCCTGTCCTTTCTCCCACAGTTGGCCTGTGAGTGTTATTCCCGGCTGCCCTCTTTAGGGGCTGGCTTTTCCCAAGGCCTGAAGCACACCGAGAGCTGGGAGCAGGAGCTACACAGTCTGCTGGCCTCACTGCACACCCTGCTGGGGGCCCTGTACGAGGGAGCAGAGACCGGTAGGGACCAGGGCTGCTAGTTAGTGGAACAATGGTGAAGAAGCGTGGCAGGAAGGAAGAGGAGGGGAGCCCAGAGACATGGGGCAGTTGGTTTTTGGGGAAAATGGGTTAGAATACAGGCAGGTCATCCACCAGAAATGACAGAGGGGATGGAGAAAGACAGTGTACAGGGCAGTTGTGCTTCTGCCAGCTCCTGTGCAGAATGAAGGCCCCGGGGTAGAGATGCTGCTGTCCTCAGAAGATGGTGATGCCCATGTCCTTCTCCAGCTTCGGCAGAGGTTTTCGGGACTGGCCCGCTGCCTAGGGCTCATGCTCAGGTGTGTGTGGGTATTGGAGGGAGTGGAGGCGTGGAGCAGGAGGGATTGATGAGGGAGTGTCGCCTTCATCAGGAGAAAGGAGATGAAGGTGGGTGTGGGAGTTACGCCAGGGAGCCTGCTCTGAGGGTCTCCCTGCTCTGATTCTCTTTAGCTCTGAGTTTGGAGCTCCCGTGTCCGTCCCTGTGCAGGAAATCCTGGATTTCATCTGCCGGACCCTCAGCGTCGGTAGCAAGAATATTGTAAGTGGGATTTGTCATCTCTTCACAGCCCTTGCTCAGGATACCAGGCAGCCAGGAAAGTACTGGGGACCTGAGTCTCCCCAAACAGTGTCATCCTGGAGTCGTCCCAGACAGCTTCCTACTTTCATCCAAATACCATTACTTTCTATGTGTCCTGACACAGGAGCACGCTGTCAGAGTGTAGCAAATGCTTCCTTGGGGGAGGGTGAATTTGGGGATCAGTTGAGTCATTGCTGAGAGGCCCAGCCATCCTTCTTACCTTCTATCCAGGGTCTGTTTTAGAGGCTAGGGGTTTGATTTTGTTGGGAGAGCTGAGATCAGGGGTTGGGTTTCTTACCTGTGTGTACATATGTAAATAGTCTGTCCCTGTTTCTGTCTCTCTCTGGCTCTCACTTTCTTCCCCCACTCTATCTCTGCCACTTTTTTCTCCAGAGCTTGCATGGAGATGGTCCCCTGCGGCTGCTGCTGCTGCCCTCTATCCACCTTGAGGCCTTGGACCTGCTCTCTGCGCTCATCCTCGCGTGAGTGGGATTGGGCTGGCTGTGGTGAAGGGAGAGGGCGTGCCAGAAACGAGGGTCATCATTCCTTCTCTGCCCCAGGTGTGGAAGCCGGCTCTTGCGCTTTGGGATCCTGATCAGCCGCCTGCTTCCCCAGGTCCTCAATTCCTGGAGCATCGGTAGAGATTCCCTCTCTCCAGGCCAGGAGAGGCCTTACAGGTGACCATCCAGGAAGGGAATAAAGAGGAGAGGGGGATGAGTGGGTGCAGGTGGGCTGGGGCTTCTGGCATGTTGACCCCCCATTCATAACTGCCATCTTTGCTCATGACACAGCACGGTTCGGACCAAGGTGTATGCGATATTAGAGCTGTGGGTGCAGGTTTGTGGGGCCTCGGCGGGAATGCTTCAGGGAGGAGCCTCTGGAGAGGCCCTGCTCACCCACCTGCTCAGTGACATCTCCCCGCCAGCTGATGCCCTTAAGGTGAGGAGGCCTCGGCTCCATCTTAGGACTCATCCTGTGCCCTTTGACCAAGTATGCCTGCTCAGGAAACACTGTCTGCTGTGGCTGTCCTGCCTTCTTGTTTGCCTGTGGATGTGATTTATGTTTCCTCTGCTACCAGCTGCGTAGCCCGCGGGGGAGCCCTGATGGGAGTTTGCAAACTGGGAAGCCCAGCGCCCCCAAGAAGCTAAAGCTGGATGTGGGGGAAGCTATGGCCCCGCCAAGCCACCGGAAAGGGGATAGCAATGCCAACAGCGACGTGTGTGCGGCTGCACTCAGAGGTGGGTGAGGCCTGTGCCCTGGACCACTGGGGCTCAAATGGGACCCCATCCCTTCCCTTAGTGGGACTCCCCTACCTACTATACCCTTAGATGAAACTTGTGGGGAGAGTGCCCAGACCAGCCTTTGTCCACTGTGATAAGTGATCCCCCAAACAGCGGGTGAAGGGGAAGGTGCCTGTGAAATGCAGAGCCAGGCGGAAGCCCGCAGAGAGGCCAGGAGGAGGCGCCCAAGCAGCCGCCCCGTTGCTACGGCTGCAGGCGGCCTTGGGTCCCGCGGTTAGACTGGGAACTGTGGTAGCTGACACTGCCCCTCCAAGGCCTCCGCTTCCTCCTGCGTTCAGCACATCCTTGGCGTATCCACTTTCTATCAGGCAGAGTTCTAGCACACGGGGAAGGCTCCTCCCTGTGAAGTTGACATTCTCCCCAGGGCAGGCTGCCTGGGGGAGCTCCCTGCTCTCACCGTAACCACTGGCCTGTCCACAGAGGTTGCTAATTGGATACTGTGCAGTTAGTTAATGGATGCCTTTCCTCTGGGTCCCATATATTTCACTGCCTGCCACCCCATCCCATGGGAAGGGGAGAGCCGATTGTCCCCAAATATATAAATGCAAAATTATGAAATTTATAATTTTTTACTTACATTGTCTCAATTAAATACTGTCAGTGGCCCTATACAGTAGAGGTACTTTTATGATCCCCATTTTCTAGTTGAGAAGTTTCTAGTTGGCCAAGATAGGCAGTGGCAGAGTTGATGCCCATTTTGGGCTGTGTGCTTCAGAAGCCCTTGCTGTCAGTCCTGTTGGGAGCCTACCCTTTACACACTGTTCTTCTTCCCCAGGCCTCAGCCGGACCATCCTCATGTGTGGGCCTCTCATCAAGGAGGAGACTCACAGGGTTAGTGGAGCCTTGTCTCCGTGGAGATAGGGGAAGGGGCCCCTGCTCTGTACACACTGGGGGGTGTGGCCCAGAGGTGGGTCCATTCAGACCTGGGAGTAGGCTCTGGAGAAGGGTTGGGTGGTCTTGGGGATGTTTCCAGGTGTGCTCTGTCCTTTTCAGAGACTGCATGACCTGGTCCTCCCCCTGGTCATGGGTGTACAGCAGGGTGAGGTCCTAGGCAGCTCCCCGTACACGAGCTCCCGCTGCCGCCGTGAACTCTACTGCCTGCTGCTGGCACTGCTGCTGGCCCCTTCTCCCCGCTGCCCACCTCCTCTTGCCTGTGCCCTGCAAGCCTTCTCCCTCGGCCAGCGAGAAGATAGCCTTGAGGTAACTGCGACGGGCCAAGCCCCTCTTCGGTTCCTGGAGTCTCTTGTTTCCGAGACCCAGTATTTCTGGTGCTCACACTTGCACATTCTTCTTCCCTCAGGTCTCCTCTTTCTGCTCAGAAGCACTGGTGACCTGTGCTGCTCTGACCCACCCCCGGGTTCCTGCCTTGCAGCCCATGGGCCCCACCTGCCCCACACCTGCTCCAGTTCCCCCTCCTGAGGCCCCATCGCCCTTCAGGGCCCCACCCTTCCATCCTCCGGGCCCTATGCCCTCAGTGGGCTCCATGCCCTCAGCAGGCCCCATGCCTTCAGCAGGCCCCATGCCCTCAGCAGGCCCTGTGCCCTCGGCACGCCCTGGACCTCCCACCACAGCCAACCACCTAGGCCTTTCTGTCCCAGGCCTAGTGTCTGTTCCTCCCCGGCTTCTTCCTGGCCCTGAGAACCACCGGGCAGGCTCAAATGAGGACCCCATCCTTGCCCCTAGTGGGACTCCCCCACCTACTATACCCCCAGATGAAACTTTTGGGGGGAGAGTGCCCAGACCAGCCTTTGTCCACTATGATAAGGAGGAGGCATCTGATGTGGAGATCTCCTTGGAAAGTGACTCTGATGACAGCGTGGTGATCGTGCCCGAGGGTCTTCCCCCCCTGCCACCCCCACCACCCTCAGGTGCCACACCACCCCCTATAGCCCCCACTGGGCCACCAACAGCCTCCCCTCCTGTGCCAGCCAAGGAGGAGTCTGAAGAACTTCCTGCAGCCCCAGGGCCTCTCCCGCCACCCCCACCTCCGCCCCCACCTGTTCCTGGTCCTGTGACGCTCCCTCCACCCCAGTTGGTCCCTGAAGGGACTCCTGGTGGGGGAGGACCCCCAGCCCTGGAAGAGGATTTGACAGTTATTAATATCAACAGCAGTGATGAAGAGGAGGAGGAAGAGGAAGAAGAGGAAGAAGAAGAAGAGGAAGAAGAGGAAGAAGAAGAAGACTTTGAGGAAGAGGAAGACGATGAAGAGGAATATTTTGAAGAGGAAGAAGAGGAGGAGGAAGAGTTTGAGGAAGAATTTGAGGAAGAAGAAGGTGAGTTAGAGGAAGAAGAAGAAGAGGATGAGGAGGAGGAAGAAGAATTGGAAGAGGTGGAAGAGCTGGAGTTTGGCACAGCAGGAGGGGAGGTAGAAGAAGGTGGACCTCCACCCCCAACCCTGCCTCCAGCTCTGCCTCCCCCTGAGTCTCCCCCAAAGGTGCAGCCTGAGCCAGAACCAGAACCCGGGCTGCTTTTGGAAGTGGAGGAGCCAGGGACAGAGGAGGAGCATGGGGCTGACACAGCTCCCACCCTGGCCCCTGAAGTGCTCCCCTCCCAGGGAGAGGTGGAGAGGGAAGGGGGAAGCCCGGCGGCAGGGCCCCCTCCCCAGGAGCTTGTTGAAGAAGAACCCTCTGCTCCTCCAACCCTGTTGGAAGAGGAGACTGAGGATGGGAGTGACAAGGTACAGCCCCCACCAGAGACACCTGCAGAAGAAGAGATGGAGACAGAGACAGAGGCCGAAGCTCTCCAGGAAAAGGTGAGAGGGCCAGGCAGGGAAGGCTCCTTGGGTGAGAAGGTGGGGCTGGCGGGAGAAGGGGTGGCAGCTGCTTATCTTAGGAGAGGTTTGCCCAGCCTGAACCATTCTTCTGTGTATGTGTGTGTGACTATTCTGAATCTTGTATCTTTGTGCCTAAAAGGAGCAGGATGACACAGCTGCCATGCTGGCCGACTTCATTGATTGTCCCCCTGATGATGAGAAGCCACCGCCTCCCACAGAGCCTGACTCCTAGCCATCTTCTGCACCCCACTCTTTGTTTCCAATAAAGTTATGTCCTTAGATAGTGACTGCTGCTTCTGCCTTTTGCCACACCTGGGTCCCCAGCCAGAAGCTCAAGTGTCTGCTGGGCTTTTCAGGGTGTCCATAGTATTCCCCAGATGTCTCCATAGCTGTCCTCTTGTTGACGATCCAGAGAGGAACCATTGACATACGGGGGTAATGGACTGTCCCATCACTCAGCACGATGGTGTCAGAATTGTAGGATTTTGGCTGGATGCTAAATGTGCAGAATTGTGTGTAGGGTTAAGAATGAGGAGTTATAGAGACACAGCCCTGCTTTTGCGTTTGTATTCGGGGTAGGAAATGTGTGGAGAATGTATCCTAGTGAGTGGACCTGTGTTAACACGCACATATCCACACGCATGCCTGCTCAAACATACGGCCCCTTGGTCTGAAAGGGCAGGCTGAGTGATTGCTCAGTCTATGGAAGTTTAGAAAATTAGGAAAAGGTGTGGAGCAGTTTAGTCATTGAATTCTGGGAAATTTGGATCTAGGGCATCCGTAGTGGGTACGTTGGGAATGAGCTCTGTTTTGGGGCTGGTCCTCCTAATGACGGTTCCCCCACAGCTCCCTGGCAGGAGTTTGATAAGCTCACCCCAGGCCTTCCTGCTCACTCTTGAGGTGTGGATATTTCCCACCCCGTGTGTTTTTTTTTTTTTTTTTTTTTTTTTTGAGATAGACTCCTGCTCTGTCACCCAGGCTGGAGTGCAGTGGCATGGTCTCGGCTCACTGAGCCTCTGCCTCCCGGGTTCAAGCAATTCTCTGCCTCAGCCTCCTGAGTAGCTGGGATTACAGGGGCCCGCCACTGCCCGGCTAATTTTTGTGTTTTTAGTAGAGATAGGGTTTTACCATGTTGGCCAGGCTGGTCTTGAACTCCTGAGCTCATGATCCACCTGCCTCGGACTCCCAAAGTGCTGGGATTACAGGCGTGAGCCACTGCACCTGGCCGTCCCAGTGTCTGTTTTCTTTAAGCACTAATCCTGTTCTAGGTCTTGCTGGGAGGGACGTGTGAGGATGAACCGAGAGAGGCGTCTGTGAGAGGGTACCAAGGTTTGTGAGCTTGAACTAGGTGCCCTGTGGTTTTTTTACTCAGTCAATTGAGTCATGAACATAAGTAAAGTGCCTTCGCAATGCAGAAGAGGGAGTCACTTCTCCCAACACGTATCTTGAAGAGCCCTTTGAGGAGGTGGCATTTGAGCTAATTTTTGGAAACTTCAGTAGGATTTTAAAAAGTTACCCCTCAACTTGTTATTTCGAAAAATTTTAAACAGAAAAGTGAGAACAGTACAATAGATAACCTTTGCCTAGATTTGCCAGTTAACATTTAGTCATGTTAACTCTTATCCCTATAAACTGCGTATCTACATGTAGACATGTATCTATATGATACCCATATATCTGTCTAATCTATACATCTGTATTTATACACATTTCTTTTTTCATGGGACCATGTGAAAGTAAGTTGTAGACATCGTGGCCCTTCCCATCCCAGATTTTTTAACATAAATTATCTTCTAAGATTAAGGATGTTTTTCTGCACAATCATGATACATTATCAAACCTAAGAAAAATAACAGTAATCCAGTGATAATTGTGATATTAAAATTTTCCTATTCCTAAAATGTCTTATAGCTTTTTTTTCCCTCCTCTGAGTTCAAGAGGAATTTCTTCTAGGTGGAGAAGGCCCTGGAAGGTTTAAGGATCACTGCAAGGACAAGTGTAGAGTGTGAAAAGTGCAATAGTGGTTTTTCAGAAAGGGAAAGAACCTGATTTCTGGAAAATGTAGATAGGTAAAGTTGACATTGATTCTGGGGAAGAAGCCAGAACAGAATTTTTTCTAATTTGAATTGTATTCTGGATAGGTAAAACATCCACATGGTTCAAAATTCAAGAGGTACAAAAGGTTTGTTGAAAAGTCCTCTCTAGCCATGAGATTTTCTGCCAGAGCAGTCAGTATGATCAGTTTTTACATATTCATCTGGAGATACTGTATGCACATACAAATATATATAATTTTTAAATGCAAATGGTAGTATATTATCATGCAATATAAATCAGAGGCTGTCTCTACTAAAAAATACAAAAAATTAGCTGGGCGTGGTGGCAGGCGCCTGTAGTCCCGGCTGCTCAGGAGGCTGAGGCAGGAGAATGGCGTGAACCCGGGAGGTGGAGCTTGCCATGAGCCATCGCACCACTGCACTCCAGCCTAGGCGACAGAGTGGGACTCCATCTCAAAAAAACAACAAAAATTAGCTAGATGTGGTGGAGTGCACCTGTAATCTCAGCTACTCCGGAGGCTGAGACAGGAGAATTGCTTGAACCCATGAGGTGGAAATTGCAGTGAGCCGAGATTGCGCCACTGCACTCCAGCTTGGGCAACAGTGAGATTTCGTCTCAACAACAACAATATATACATATATATATAGTATGTAACTATAGGTCCACAGGAGGTTGCAGAAATGCTACTGAGAGGGTAGGGATGATAAGCTGTCCAGCCAGTTTCCTCCAGGGGTTACATCTTACATTATTATAGTAAAACCAGAAATTTGATGTTGGTAGTGATTGATAGGCACTGTTTTACAAAGCTGGAGATACAGCAGTGAACAAAATGCAGAAATCTCTGCCCTGCCCTTGTGGGATCTATATTCTAGATATTTTGGGGGTGGGGGGTAGACAAATAAGTAAGACGTATATTTCATGGTGAGCACAGTGGGAAAATAAAGCAAGGAAAGGGATAGGTTTGTGTGGCTGTATTGTTTTCAGTATTTTGAATTTTTTAATTTTAATTTATTTATTTTTCAAGATGGAGTCTTGCCCTAGGCTGGAGTGCAGCGTCACGATCTCGGCTCACTGCACCTCTGCCTCCCGGGTTCAAGCACTTCTCCTGCCTCAGCCTCCTGAGTAGCTGAGTAGCCGGGCGTGCACCACCACGCCTGGCTAATTTTTGTATTTTTAGTAGAAACGAGGTTTCATCATGTTGGCCAGGTTGGTCTTGAACTCCTGACCTCGTGATCTGCCTGCCTCAGCCTCCCAAAGTGCTGGGATTATAGGCGTGAGCCACCGCGCCCAGCCTGTTTTCAATATTTTATAATGAAAATTTTTGAACATTCAGAGAAGTTGAAAGGATTACACTTGTAACACCCATGTCTACCATGTTACTACATTTGTGTGTGTGTGTGTTTGTGCAATTTTAATTACAATGGTCAAGGAAACTTGCTGAGAAGGTGGCATTGAATAAAGACTCTACAAGACCCTAAGGAGTTGGGAGAGAGCTATGTGGAATTCTGGGGACCAGGCACAGCAAGTACAAAGATCCTGAAGCAGGAGCATTCTTGGAGTGTTCAAGGAAAGCAAGGAGGCCAGTGAGGTTGGAAAAGGGAATAAGGTCAGAGTAATAACAGGGTGAAAGAGGATGGCTGGGGGATGGGGGGGCAGTGAGGTAGGGCCTATGGTTTCTACTCAGTGAGGTGGGAAGCCACTGGAGGTGTTTAAGCCGATAATTGATGTCACATAATCTATGTTTTAATAGTACCCATGTGACTGCTCCTGGGAAATAGACAAAAGAAAGGGTGGTAGAGACACCAGCTAGGAAGCAGATTCAGCTAGAAGAGATGATACCTTCCACTAAGGTGTTGGAGAAGTGGTTGGATTCTAGATAATTTTTGAAGGTGGAGTTGGCAGAATTTGAAGATCATTCCATGTCTGTTCATACAGAGCTTCCTCACTCTCTTTTGACAGCTGCCTAGAATCTCATTATATCATCATGTTTTCAACTAGTCCCTGGTGATGAATATTTAGGTTGATGCTCTATCTCTTGCTGCCATGAAACAGACATATATTTGTATAAAATGCCACGTGGACATGTCATTCTTCACATAAGTGCGTATTTGTAGAATACATGCCAAGAGGCAGAAATGCTGAGTTCTTTTGTGGATGTTGGATCAATTTTCGCTCCCACCAGGAGCATGGGCGTTTCCCCGAACCTTTGCCAAAGTGTGTTCACAGTTAACTTTGTGATCTTTGCCGGTACATTAAATGGAAATTGGCACATCAATGTGTTTTAATTTACATTTTTCTTGTGAGAGAATTTGAGCCTCTTTTTATATGTTTAAGATCTCTTTGCCATCCTGGCCAACACGGTGAAACCCTGTCTCTACAAAAATTAGCCAGGCATGATGTTGGGTGCCTGTAATCCCAGCTACTGGAGAGGCTGAGGCAGGAGAATTGCTTGAACACGGGAGGCAGAGGTTGCAGTGAGCCGAGATCGCGCCACTGCACTCCAGCCTGGGTGACAGAGTGAGACTCCATAAAAAACAAAAAACAACTCTTTGAATTTCCTTTTTTTGTGAAATGTTCATATCCTTTGCCTATTGAGTTAATTTTCTCAGTTCATAGCTCTGTATATTAGGAACATTAGCCCTTTGTAATAAGAGTTGCATTTTTTTAAGCAGTTCGTTTTTCTCTCTTGACTTTTAGTGGGTTTGTTTTTTTGCCACGCTGAAAATTTAATTTTCATTAGTTGAATTTATTCTTTAAAAGCTCCTGGATTTTGGACAGTAGTTTTTTAAAGGGCTTTGAAGATTATTGGAATATTCTCACATTTTTTCCTGACGTCTTATTGATGCTAATAAGCATTTACAATGCATGAATGCTTTCACAATGCTAATACTTTTATGGTTTTAGTATTCCCATGCAAAGCTTTCATCATTTGGAATTTGTTTATCTTAGCGTAAGGCATGGGGTACAAATCTAACTTTACAGTTTTGTACTAATGTCATTTAGTAAACAAAACACCCTTTCATGATTTGAAACACCTCTCTTATTCTAAATTCCTATGTGTATTTGGATTTATTTTCAGCCTTGTGTTTTATTCCATCAATCTGCCTGTGCGCACATATTTATTGTGGTTTCATGATATGTTCCAATATCTGGGAGGAAGAGCAGGTTATTAAGGTGTGTTTTGGCTTGATCTAGGGAAAAAAACAATTGGTAGGGGCCAGAATGGGTCTGCAGTTCCACACAGGGCCTGTCAGACTAGTCCTGGGTTTTGGAATTGCTAGTTGGGGAAATACGGGCAGGATACTGACTTCCACAGGTTCTTCAAGAGTCTATCACAAGCACAGCCCTGTGCTTAAGGACAGGGCTGGCTGAATGTTAGGATAGTTAACTAAATTATTCAAACAGTTAATGATCATACTCAAAGGATAATAGATCAGGGTTATTCTGGAGAAGGTTTCTTGGGTGCAGTGGCGCACGCCTGAAGTCCCAGACTGTTGGGAGGCTGAGGCAGGAGGATCGCTTGAGCCCAGGAATTTGAGACCAACATGCGCAACACCAGGAGACCCATTCTCAAAACCAAAATCCACTGCAACCACTGTAAGCAGCTTGGATGCAGATCTGTTTATTAAATTTGCGTGGGTGCATGGGACACCATTGGATGGCTAGCGTCTATTTGGAATTGTCTGACAAGGATTTTCAAAAAGTTGCATGGTAAAATTTCACAGGGTTTAGACTATGGCTCTGTCTTTGAGCACCTCAGTTGTGTAAGTGCAGGAGAAAGATAATGGCTTAGAAGAAATAGGGGGGTTCAGAGATGGGTGGAGACCTTCAGGGCACCTTGCTGCTTTAGTTCGCTGGAGCAGGTGATGCAGGAAGGGAGGCATGAGGATGTGGCTGGACAGGTTTTTGGGAGTCAGGTGGTGAGGGCCTCAAAATCTGTGCTCAGGAACTTGCGCTGTGTTCTAAGTAGCAGGCACTCCTTTACAGTTCATCCTTGAGGGAAGTGACTCCTATTTTTGATCAGCTTTGGCAGGCTGTGGAGGAGAGTTGGACCTGGGAGAGCAGAGAGGAGATGTACCCGGGTCCAGGTGGAGGCTGGTGAAGTCTGGCTTTGGTTGGGACCCAGGGGCAGGGATGGGGAGGTGGCGCTGCCCTGTCAGAGCGCCCTTTGGCCTGTCGTCCTGGGCTTGGCTGCCACATAGGAGTGCTTCAGTTTCTGGTACTCTTGCCAAAGGCTGGCAGGACTGAACAGTCTCTCAGTCTTCATGCTTTTCCCCTGAAAGAACCGGCTGCCTAGCCCAGGCCTTTAGGCTTCTCTTGTCACACTCAGTATCCTTGTTGCTTCTACTTCCCTAGAGACAGGGCTTTGGGAGAGTAGGTAGCTGGAAACTAAAGATCATCCCCCAAATGAAGGGCCTGTAGCCAAGATAGGAGTAGTTTGAGGTTGGGAAAGGGAAAGGAAGAAAGATTTAAACAAGCATTTATTGAATACTTATGGTGCACAAGCCAGGGCACCAGGCACTGAGGAAATGGTATATTATCCAAGATGCCACTCCAGAGGAATTCACAATCTGACAATAATGTAGAACATTTGAATGAGCAGTACCTCTGGGGTAAGAAGCAGCTGGATATGTGAAGTGTGTCATTGAGGAGAGGTTTCAGGGCTGGAGAAGATTTGGGAGGGGGCAGGTCACCCAGGGAGGATGGGCTTAAGTGGTACCACATCACACCACATTTTAGGGGCAAGAGGAGCCCCTTTAAGGAGCATGAAGAGGACTCGGAGAGGGCCGTGTCCCAGAAAAGAACTTCAAACAGGAGGCAGAAAACACAGAAAACGTCGTGCTGTTGAGAAATGTCCATTGGATCTGGGGAAGAGTAAGACTGCGTGAAGGAAGGAGAGAAGATGGTGCGGTGAGGTGCTGGCCCTGCTCCGCCATCACTCGCACCTCAGCACAGGGACTGTGGTGACCCAGGCGCCTGCCCTACTTGGTTCCCGAATGGTATGTTCTTTGAATGGTTTCTGTCCGCCAGGGAGCAGCCGCTCCTCAGCCTCTCTATGGTTCCTTCTCAGTCTGCAGGGACAAAGAGGCAGAGCTCCAAGATCTCAGGCTTCTGGGCCCCGGCCACCCCAACAGAGGCGGAGGTTTGATGCTTTCTCCTTAAAGGCCTTAACTGGCCATCCTGTCTAAAACCCCCCTCTTGCTTCCATCTCCCCTCATTAGCTCCTGCTTCCCCCACCCCCCACCTGATATATATGACATGTATTTTCGAATGTTTAGTTTGTCTCCTCGCAATAGAATGTAAGCGCCATTAGAGAGAGACATTCTTGGTTTGTCTGTTGCTGCATCCCCAGTTCCAAATTCCTGTTATGTAATAGGGGCTCAGTAACGAATGAATGAATGAACCAATGAACAAACGAATGTCTAATTGTGGTTCCTCCTCAGTTCCTTGAGCTGAACGTGGGAGATAAGCAAACCATCACCTGCAGTAGGATAAGCTCTGCAAGAACCTGGGGAGGCTCCCTCTCCAGCGGGGTGGATGTGCATTGCTGGAGCGGATTGAGAAACTGAGTTCTGATGGGAGCTTAGCTGCTCAGGTTCCTCTCACACAGTCTGTTGCAGCCTGCTCCCTCTTGACTGAATGCAACAACACAAAAGAATGGGCTGGGGTGGTAGGGCACCCCTAGCAAGGCACACCCTCCCCCCACTTCACCCCTTGCAAGCCAAGGAGACTTTGAGGGGCAGCTCTCAGGGCACAGATCCTAGGGAGCCCACAGGGTGCCATTCTTAGGCCTTTGTCGCTGCGGGGTCTCGTGGACCCTCAGTCCCGGGGCCTGGGTCACTCTTCCACTTCCAGTCTTGACCTGTCTGGGTCCAGTGCAAATCTGTTTTCAAATACTGGATGAGTGATCTCCCTACAAACTGCCCAGTGGATTTCCCTAAATAGCAACTCATCTGTAGACCCTCTGGACAAGGGTTGTGTGTTAGGCCTTCTTTTCTCCATGTGGTTCCTGGCAAGACTCGGCATAGATAACTTGTGCACACGACGTCAATGAAATGCTCCCGCAGGAGATCCAGAGCTCAAGAGGTTTCTTCTCGTTTTCAGTCCTTTGCAAAGACCCTTGGTCTGCCTTATCTCACGCTGTTCTAATGTTTCCCAACACTTGAACTCAGTGTTGCCCCAGATTTCTTCACCTTTCGAACCCCTAACTCCCTGAAGTCTCCCATGTCTTCCGTTTCTCAGCCTCTCCTGTGAAACATGGTGCTGAAGCCACACTTTTGGGTCTTGAACACTAAGAACGTGCACTCATTTACACTCTGACCATTTCAGTTCCTGCCAACCAGCCCTGCTTTCATTTGTCTTTTTTTTTTTTTTTTTTTTTTTGAGACGGAGTCTGGCTCTGTCGCCCAGGCTGGAGTGCAGTGGCGCCATCTCGGCTCACTGCAAGCTCCGCCTTCCGGGTTCACGCCATTCTCCTGCCTCAGCCTCTCCGAGTAGCTGGGACTACAGGCGCCCACCACCACGCCCGGCTAATTT